>NC_051154.1:346743934-346943933 GCF_013339745.2 Dermacentor silvarum | reverse complement strand
ATCCAAATGACCATGGGCTTGCTTGATGGCGAGAGTTTGAGGTGGTGCATGATACAACTTGAACAGGCAAAGATGAGCTAAACTGTGACATGATGAAAGGCTTGAGATTACCGTGAGTATTTAGTTTCGTGACTATTTATCTACTTAAGTAATCTGAGAAAACCAACTGCACTGCATGGTTCTGGGGTAGATTCTGAAGTTTTGTCAAGGTGATAATAGTGAAGGTCCTAAACAGCACACGCATAGTCAAATTTAGGTCTCATTAAGAGGAAGCTTTAGCTCAGGGCCAACTCTAATTTCCTTATACAAATACATGCAAAATGCAGAAATGCTTTTATGAGACAACCTCTGCACTTATTTGATTAAAATTTATTGTATCTGAGAGAGAAAGTTAAACTTCAGGGACTGTAGAAAGGAAAATTTTGATTTAGGACCTCAATATTTTTTAAATGCCAAAATCGGTAAGTCTTAAAAAAAAACGAATGGAAAGCCGAACTTTATAAATCTGTAACTATGCACCAAAAATAGATATCCCAGTTCTGTAAACTGCATCTATTAGAGCATCTAAAGCAGACAACTTTGATATATAAATTTATGGATTACATGAAATTGTTACAATATTTATGAAGGTTTTGCAATAGTCCTAACAAATTAGTGGTATATTTCACAGCAGTGTATATTGTATCAATTTTGCTCGCTTTAAGTGTATTAGGTTCATTCAACAGAATTGTGAAATCGTTTTTCATTGCCGAGTTTGAGTTGCAAAATTGATATATTAGCCATTTGCAGATGAATCATATCTTGGAATCTTGTAGGAAACGTTGGGCGTTCACGATGCCCTCTAGTCAGCGTTCATTTTAAGGCAAGTGTTCTCTAGACCTGATATAACCCAACCTTACCTAACAATCTTGCAATTTTTATCAATTTTTGTATAGGATGAACAGAATAAACAAAAAATCCATTTGCTACAGTCACTAGATTTGAACTTTTTTTTTAAATGTAACAAGCCTCATCAAAATCGGTACAGTGGTTGCTGAGAAAGTATTTTTTTCCGTTCCCCATGTATTTAGATAGGAGCCCCCAAACTAAACTTTCCTCTTATAGCCTGATAGGCAAGCGGTCTGATGGAAGAGAGTGCTAGATTAAATGTTACGTTGCAGAGAATTAAGAAGGTGGTTAGCTTTGTAAATCACATGCATCATGTGAAGAACTCATGTTAGATATGATGACAAATAATGCTTAGGAATTCGTATGTATTTGCAGATGAAACTACAGTGTTGTAAATAACACATCTTGGCGCTCAGCAGCATTGCCAGCAATGAAAAGAAAATGGTGATATTTGTTATCAAAAACATTAGCCATTTGTTACACTAGGTTTTGACTTGATGAAGGCCAAATTGAAGGGAGTGAACTTAAAAGATATGTTGTTTATTGAAAAATAGGTGGCAGTCACCTGCAAAGAGTCTCATGCTTGAAGAAATGTTACCTGGCAAATCCTTGGCAAAAGGCCAAGGACTATGCCCTCAGGCATGACTGAAAGAACAGGACTAAAGGAGAAGATTTTTTGAAGTTAAGAAAAAGAGCATCAACCGATATGTTGACAGTAGCTATAAAGTAACGGTCGCTCTATGGAAATGTACGCGCACGTTTTCATGAAGTGGTCATGTTAGAGCTAATATTGTTAACAGCGCAAGTTGAGTAACAGAGGAAACACAGGAAACCTTGTTGATTTTCGTAAAAAAACTTAAGGGACGTTAGAAGTTTAACTACGTGGGAACAGATAACATGTTCCACTATTTTTGAGCAGACACTTGAAAGAGACATGGGGCGATAATTTTTGGATGAAGATGTGGTACCTGGATGAAGTTAACCCATGCCCACTCTCCAGTCGGGAAGCACCACTCCAGTTGATAGACACCACTGAAATATATGTGACAGGATGACACTGGTTACATTTTTAGAATTCTTCAATACTTTCGCGTTGATGCTGTCTATACCACTGGAAGGTGTCAGCGTTAATGAATTTATAATTTTGGCAATACAAACAGCGTAAAACGTCATTTCAGGCATGATCGAGTGATTCGTGGGAGGAGGATGCGGAAGTTCGGTCTCAGGTTTGCCAATAAAAACTGAACAGAAAGCCTTATTTAGTAGATGCATGACACAGTGCTCCGAAAGTAAAACCTTGTGCTTGTCTCACAGCAAAATGTTCAATGAACATGTACTAGTGATTAGATTTTCCAGAATTGTTGACATTTATATCTTAACATATCAGGTGAACTTAAGGAGTAAAATGACTGCGTAGCCTTGCCTGCATGATGATAGGAAGGTTCATCTGTGGCACAGTATGTGTCCCAACCAAACAGTGTATTCAATATCTTTGCAGACAAGAATTTAAGTTTTATTTCTTTTAATAAAGACACCTTCAATGCAACGTTAAACCACAGGGACGCTGATCGCACGCTGTTTGCGATGGTAGTGACACAGTTTCAGATTAGTTGCTATATTTTACTTTTATAGAGGCATCAGTAAGTTTTGACAAGGTGCAGAACAAAAACTGTCAAAAACCGTTCATTCATGGCACTGTATTTCCATTTACAAGGGCTGTTCAATAAAGACTTCCCATGACCCATTTCCTCTGGGCTTATGAGCACGAAAGTTGGCATATTTATTTCTCTTTGTACACTGCTCCCACCGAATGCCACACACTTCTGCCGATGTTTTATGCAGCTGTGGATACCACTCTTGTAGAGGTCCTCACATTGGCCTTGGAGCCATTACTTGACTTCGGTGATGAGCCTGCCATCATCAGGAAACTACCCGATTTTCAAAAATAAGTACAGGGTACGGAAAAGAATTTCACATCCACAGGAGCTTGCTTCCATTTGTGCAACATGCGAGTTGTAAACCAGAGAATTGTCTTGCAAGAGCAGGACGCCTTTTGACAGCATGCCACGCCTGATGGCTTCCCTTAATTTCGTCGACAAGTTAGCATAATAGGTCCCCATTACAGTGGCACCTATCTGCAGGAAATTTCTCATCACTACTCCTTGCTAATCCCAACAGCTGTCAGCATCACATTGCTAGATGAGGTTTCCAAGCATGTCCTTTAGGATGATAGTGAGTCGCACTGCTCTCGTTGTAGATTTTGTTTCTGGGTCATAATATTGAACTCATGTTCCATCCTGTGCAATCAATTTTGCAAAACAGTAATCTTGATTTTTAAATCATGTGGTCAAATGTTGATGGCTACAGTCACTCAGATCTCCTTGTCAAAACAGAACACAAGCTAGGAAACCAATGCACTGACACTTTTCGCATGGGCTGATGTTTCTGAGTAATATTTTATATAGATCCTACACTGATCTTCATTTTTTCAGCTAGTTCGTGAATTGCTATGCGGCGATCTTCTGATATTGCGGCCTCCATTTTTGTTACAGTGCCCCCATCAATAGCTAAACAAGGTCGACTGGGAATCGTTGCCGTTTTAACTAAATTTCGTCCAGGTTTGAACTGCTGACGCCAGTACTTAATGACGTCATACGATGGAGTATTTGCTCCATACACTGTCATTTCTTGAAAATTTTGCTAAGGTGTGTTGCACTTGAGAAAGAGAAACTTGATAACTGCCTTATGCTCCATTGGCTCCAGACTTTCAGGCCTGTAAAACTAAAATATCTATTAGGAAAAAGCTGAATGTTTTTTTTTCTGACCTATAAATATGCACGTCTAGCACTGTGTGACATTTCATTTATGGACGCCTATGTAAAGTGGGTCAGGGAAAATCTTCATTGAACGACACCTGCATCATATAGCATTATTGGAGCACTCAGACAAAAATTTTGGATTTTCGTTTTTTCTGTTGTAATAAGTAGCTAATGACCCAGTTATCCCAGCACGAAACGACATTTGCTTCAGCGCGCGATGGTTAATTGTTTAGAGCTTGTTTATAGCGACCAGTCCAAGTTTTGATTTCAGACAGCGAGAGGGGACGGTAGGTTTGTAACACAGCTGGTCACGCGAGTCCAGCAGTGACAATTTACTGCAGATGAGAGTCGCCGCCATGCTAGACATGGCCAATCACTTTTAGGTGCAGGCAGCTCCAAACCAACTGCCGTTCCCACGTGGCAACCCAGCTGGAATGATTGCTTTGCATTCAGCAGCTGCCGATAGGCGGTGACACATGTCCATGCTAGTGCTGTCTTGGCAACAGCTGGCTTACCCGCACATGAAGGCATATTCACATTTTTTCGCTCAATTAAAAAACAGGTAAGAGTGTCAAGTGTTACACTGATCTGTACGGACAATAAAATGTAATTTCTCTGCAAATTTTGAGTAAGGCAAAGCAGAGGTAAGCATAAAATAAATGTTTTTCTACACTCAAAATGAGGTGAACAAATGCAGCTGCTCTTCAGCGGGGTCCACTCCTTGTATCCAGTGGCACACGAACTCCGTCCACTTCTGCCGCTGAGGGCCCATCATGGGGAAACCTACGCATGACTAAACCCAGTCTTGAATGTGTCGGGCAGAAGTCAACGACGCAGTATGCACTCGAAATTGGACTGTACTCATGTTTCATGCATGGTCAGTGCAGTACAGTTAGAGCAGATAGTGTGGGAAATCTCAACGAGCACGACAAAAACTGTTGCTGTGACACAGATAACATCCCACCACTACTAACAACCGAGCAAGACTGGGAGAGTGGCAATCACGGGCTAGGTCATGAGATGAGCAAGAGCACATACAAGGAGCATAGTAGACAACAGAAACCCGTGATGCAGCACTGTTGTTATTCTCTGGTAGGTTTACAAACCTACCTTGTTGATGTCAATGTCACGAGGTGCTGCGCTTTGCAGTTTTCTGCATGCACATACTTTAAAACTGATTTTAAATAAGCTACATTCACCGTTGATATTTCGTAGATGCTGTGTGTGTGTGTCCACAAAAATTGATCTTCCAAGTTATCTCGATTAAAAATTTCGTGTTAGTACTCGTTTAAAAATATAATAGCTTTCTGGGGTTAGGTAGGTAGCACTGACATGCAATATGAATAACAGTGTGGTCACTTATTGGCCTCATGCGCAAACAATGGTGATGCTGCGAATGGTGCTCCGGTGACCTCAGCTGCGCGACTCCCCTTTATCGTCTGCTACTCTCCAGCTAGAATAGCTGCATTTTCATTCGTTTTCTCATGCTCTGACTGCGTGCTCACATAGTACGCCACTCTCCAGTAACTACCTGTACTTTTCCTAATGTTGGTTTTGTAATAGCCAGCATTAAAAGAACAACAATCTCTATATATTTACTGTATCTTCCACATAACCAACTGACGTGATAGCCCAGTGGCTATGACGTGCTGCTGAGCTCGAAATCGCGGATTCGATCCCGCCCGTGGCAGCCGCATTTCGATGGGAATGAAATGCAAAAATGCTCATGTACTATGATTTAGGTGCAAGAACTCCTGATTATGAGAAGGAAACTTAGATGAACAAAAACAGACCGGAGGGCATACGGCAATCCATTACTAAATCCTGACTAGGAGCTTACCACTGTCGTTAAAAAAGGTCCTTGGATTCTACGAGTACGAATGTATGGAGCAGAAACTTGGAGTTTAACAAAGAAGCTCGAGAACAAGTTGAGGACCGCGCAAAGAGTGATGGAACGAAAAATTTTAGGCATAACGTTAAGAGATTTGAAGAGAGCGATGTGGATCAGAGAGAAAACGGGGGTAGCCTATATTCTAGTTGACATCAAGAGAAATAACTGGAGCTAGGCAGGCCATGTAATGCGTAGGGCAGGTAACCAATGGACCATCAGAGTTAAAGAACGGGTGCCATGGGAAGGGATGTGCCGTCGAGGACAGCAGAAAATTAGGTGGGGTGATGAAATTAGGAAATTTGCAGGTGGAAGTTGCAATCAGCTAGCACAAGACAGAGGTAATTGGGGATTGTTAGGGGAAGCCTTCGTCCTGCAGTGGGCATAAAAATAGGCTGATGATGATGACGAAAGAACCCCAGGTGGTTAAAATTAATCCGGAGTCCTCTGCTATGGCGTGTCCTTATAATCATATTGTGCTTTTGGCGCATAAAACTCCATAATGTAATTTTTACATTTTTTTCCCATATAAACAAAGCCGTCGCTGTCTAGGACACGGCCTCATGACTCAGTCATGAACCACCATCACGCCGAGCGAGTAAACTAATGGCATGTCCCATATTTGTGATCAGAGAAAAACAAGACGTGCAGAATTTACCTTCACAGAAGGCAAACATCTTTTCAAATGGCCTTTCATATGAAAGCGGTGCATCGTCGTTGTCATTTGCGCTTCACAGGCCATGGATAACAAGCATACAGAGGTGGTAATCTCAAGTGATCACATTTAGAGGTACAGTCGAGTCCCACGAAATTCACGGGACGCACAAAAAATTTCGTTGTGGCAGAACTTCATTGACGCAAAATTGGTATGCATTATGTACGCCAAACGGCAAAGCCGCGAACGAAACCGAAACCATCGTCTGGGAAATCTTCGCGATGGCGGGGCGGGGGGGGGGGGCAAAGGTTGAGACGTACCGAAGGTAGTCGATAAAGTGTCAACTCCACGAGAGAATGCATTTCGCGCCGCTGTTACAGCATTTTTCGTACATTGCGGCCGACGCGTAACCCAACGCGCATGCCCCGCCTATTGCGAAACACTCATTTTGCGGCACATGCACCGTCGCAATGAAGCGGTTTGAATTATCACAATTTCACTGCATATTTACGACAAAGTAGGCAAGCTTGGCAAGCTTGCGCTTACCGGAAGTTTTATTTACAGAAGTAGGTCAGCCTGGATTTCTTTCGCTTCACGGCAAGCAAAGGCGTTACGAGAGTCTCAGAGTCCATTAATAGAGCCATCGCAATTGCCGTGGGTTCTGGTAACTTTTCTGATGAGGTGAAAAGGGTCCATTACTTTCAACGCAGTCGCCGGAGTCGGTGGTGTGTCAAGCGGATAGTCATTTTCCCCAGACGAGACGTTAGCATCTTGTTGACAACAGCGGCTGCGGCACGGCCGCTATCTTGAAAGCAATTTGCGACGTGCACAAAGTGAGCGCCTGCGCGGGTCTCATCTTTAAAGCGATCTGCGATGTGGGCAAATTGCAACTAGTGCCGGTAGAGTCGTGTGCGCTGTGCTTTCGACGTTTAGTTCGCGGTGAAGCGAGAGACGGCACGGAGGTCAGTTCGCTCACTGCTATTGCCGCGTCTCACTCCAGGGTGTTGACACGCACTTTCCACGGTCATCGAGCGAGATGTGTTCATGTTTACCTGTGCGCGTGTGACACCGTGCCCGGTAATTTAGTTAGCGAATGTTTACAAGTTTATACCGCCAATAAAACTACTATCCTTAGTTCGTATTGCTGTCTACTAATCTGCTATCGCAATCGATGCTTGGCCTTTCGAGTAAAACTGCGAGGTTTTTTCCTTCCGCTTTCTGCAACGGCGATCATATGTGCCTTCTCCTCGAGAGAGAGATATTTACGCTTCTTCGATGGCGTAGCCATTTCGACCGTACACAGACAATAGAAAATGGCAGCGATTGTGGTGATCCCCTGCAGTGTCCCGTAGACGCGTGATGACCACGCGTGGCTATGGATTGCAGTGGCTTAAACCGGTACTTTGAATTTGATTTCGTTCGCGAAAACCTCATTCAAGTGGACATACAATCGTCACAGCTTTGGAAGAGCCTTCTAATTTGACTACTCGGCAGTTTCAATTGCAATTCAGTCCCAGTTTCGTTCTCGAAAAGTTCGTTGAAGCAAAAATAATGAATAAAACACCTTCGTCATGAAGGAACTTTTTTTTGTATTACTTTCCATGGGCAGCTGACGGGGAATCGGAAAATCTTCGTTGTGGCAGAAATTTCGTTGTAGCGGCATTCGTTGTAGGGGGATTCAACTGTACTACTACTGCTTTTGGACTTGTCAAAGTATGCATCTGACAGCGTTCATGGCACTGTGTACAGATAGCAAGCTTGGCACGGCACCAGAAACGCTGGTGGCTGATTACGTGAGCACATCTGATGCAGAGTCACGCAAAATCTCACAAAA
Organism: Dermacentor silvarum; assembly: GCF_013339745.2. NCBI lineage: Eukaryota > Metazoa > Arthropoda > Arachnida > Ixodida > Ixodidae > Dermacentor > Dermacentor silvarum. Next base: position 346,935,849 of record NC_051154.1, on the reverse strand, counting down.
GTGATAGTATTTGTGATAAAGAGGTGAGAATTTATTGGCCGGAAATACCACTCAAGATCGTAGTCGAGTACAAAATGAAACGACAGCAACCTTCACTAAATCGTGCTCCGTCGCCATTTTATGATGGGGATGGCCCTGCATTTGACAGCTCTCAAAGTAGGCTGTTGCCAACGCCGCGAATGCAGTTTTGATTTTGGATCCAACTGTAACGCGCAGACAATTTTAGGTCTTGGTTTCTTCAAATCAGTATATTGAACATGCCAAGCACAGAGGCCACAACAGAACACTTCCACTGCCATGTTTCGCTGTTGCAAGGTGATATTGAGGAACAAACCAGGTGCCTTTAGGGTGTTGCACGTATTAAATCCTGTCACTTTAAACAAAAGGAATTGGTATTCATCCAACCACACAACTCTATTCCACCGCTGACCAGTCCAGCTTAGATGCAGTTTAGCCCACTTCCCTCCAATGGCCCAGTTCTTGCTGATGAATGTCTTCTTAGCCGGACGGCAGGAATTCGGCCCAGCAGCTAGCAGATGTTCACCGTCCATGGGGCAACAGAGATATGTTGCCCCAGCACCAAATTATTTACAATTTCCACTGCTGACAAACGAAGGTTAAAACACCTTGCTCTACAATGGCTCTACCATCAAGGTGTGACATCAAACTGAGTCGACCAAAATAAACGCAACAAGAAACACCTCCCCTTAGTTTGTACCTTTGCAGTACGACCTGTAGCTGCGGACAACTGCATTTCAAATGCTTTCCATAACATTCCGCCTGCCTCCTACATATCCCATTACTAACAAAAATGAAGTATTTGTGAAATATGTAAGCATGTAAAAGCATCAACATGCACTAATTTTGCACTAATCGGCAACAATACATTCAACTGTCACTGCCATGAAATCAGAACACGGAAAACTTCAAAATGGAGCACTGATGCAGAATTGGCGCCTTGGTGGTGGAAGTGAAAACCCATCAGATCAAGATGTCATAAAAACACCATATGTGAAATACTGGAACTAGGCTTCTCCACACTATTAGGTTGCCCAACACAAGATGGCTAACCACCCGCTCATGGCACTTGAGCCCAGGGCAGGCTTGCAGGTGAGTATGTAGTAAGGAAGAGATGGCGGCAAAGATAGCAGCACCAGCTCACACACTCCTGCTTTATTTCCACATTAAGAGCGACATCTGCCATCTTGTGTAGATCAAACTATGATGTGCAGGGAAGCGCACTTGCAGGATTTCGCATATCTCCCATTCTTGAAATTTCGATTCATTAAAAATTCGTCTTACCCGGAAACACACTGTATATTAATTGATTGAATAACTTTTATTGTTTCAGTCCTGCAGAACGTGTATTAGCATGTCGCGGGCCGCTCCCACATCGGGACCGACAGGCCTAGCCTGCCGGCCGCATCGTGGGCCTGCTGGACAGCCCAACGTTGCTCAGCCAGGAGTGGGCTGTGGAGAGCCGCCTCCCACCTAGCTGAGCTGAGGTCAGAGCTTGCTATGAAGATACATCCCCAGAGCATGTGCGAAAGTGTTGATCTATTCCCGCAAGCAGGGCACGCATCATCAGTGTGAATCTCCGGATATATCGCATGTAACGTGAACAGATTGGGATAGGTCTCTGTCTGCAAAAGTCTGAATGTTGGTGCCTGAGGCCTGGTGAGCTTGGGATGAGGAGGAGGGTATTGTCGCCGCGAAATATAGAAGTGTTTAATAAGTTCATTATAAGTGGCGGGCGCGTCCCTACCATCCGTAACTCTCTCCTCGGCCGTTACAGCGCCAGCGCGGTCAGTCAGTGCGCGCGCGGCAGCGTGGGCCGTCTCATTGAGGTTCGTGGTGACACCCACCATGTGCCCAACGTGGGCTGGGAACCAAGTAAGCAAGTGATGCTTGATTCTATCCGGACCTGCCTTTTGAAGCAGCGCAAAGGCCTGTTCTGAGATCACTCCACATTGAAATGCCCTAATGGCAAACAGTGGGTCACTGTAGATGACGTCGCTGCTGTCATCAAGCATCGCCAAGGCAATGGCCACCTGCTCGGCTATCGCCGGATCTCCGGTTCGTACAGATGCACAGTTCGTGAGTCGCTGTTTGGAATCCACCACTACCGCAGAAAAGGAGCACTCCTTCCAATATGCAGCCGCGTCAACAAAGCAGGCTCTACGCCCCTCTGCCTGGAACTGTTTGAGTATGGCGGAAGCTCATGCTTTCCTTCTATCCTTGTTATATTCAGGATGTACATTTCTTGGTATCGGCGATACGGAGATCAAATCTCGTATGTCCCATGGTAACTGGCATTTTCTTGGTGCCTCTGCAGATGGTGGGTAGCCGAGCTCTTGTAATATCCTCCTACCGGCGGCGGTCGTGGAGAGTCTGGCAAGTTGCGCTCTTTCCTGAGCCTCTGCAATCTCCTCTACGAGTGTTGTGGACGCCTAGCTGGAGGAGACGATTAGTGTTGGTGAAGATCGGTATGCCCAGGGCTCGCTTTGTGATCTTCCTGAGCAACGTGTTTAGCTTGTTCCTCTCTGCTCTTTGCCATCGGTGCATAGCCGCCACATAGGCAAAGTGGCAAAGCACAAAGGCGTTAATCAACCGTAACGGATTGTCTTCTTTAAGGCCATGATGGCAGTTAGCCACCCTTCGGATGAGACGTACTGCGTTCTCCGTCTTGGTCGTGAGCTTGCTTATCGTTTGCGCGTTAACTACTGCATATACCTGCTATTTTATTTTTTTAGCTGCACCAAGTTTTTGAAGTTAGCGCAATATAAATCATGGTGACGTTATTGCCACCATTACAGTGTATACAGTCGATGACAATCTAAGAATTACAAACAAGCTCCACCCACAAAAATGCAGTGCACCTGCCCTTCACCTCTAAAAGACAGCCAAGCCAGCTGGAGTCTGCTCGCAGCTTAATGACTTTGCTCTGCTGATGTAAATGCTGGGCTAATTGGAAAATAAAAGCTCACTATTTCAAGCTAAATTATCATCTTTGGCTCACCCATAAAATTTGTCCCAGACATTTATGTTTCATCCTGAAACCAATCACACAATACCACTTAACGTCAAGGAAATAGCTAACCTTATAGGTTGTATATAATTTGTGTATAGTTGTGAGTGGACTCAGAGGTGAAAGATAAGTACACTGCGTTTTTGTGGGTGGAGTTTGTAATTTTTAAGTTGTCGATGACTACAGAATAGCAGCCTCTAGATAAGGAGTAATTTGCACAGGTATGTGCATAATTAACAAAGTTACCGTAAAATACCGATCAAATGCCCCCACCCGTGCAAGCGCCCCCCTCCCATAATCTGAGGATTTCGAGTTATCGTGCACTACCAAACAAGCCCCCAGCCTCCAATTTTATGGCAACTTGTCTCGAAACTATCGAAACCAAAACCATGCCAGAAACCGTGCTTCTGGCTACGTTCTTGTCTAATCCAAAATCCAATCCAAGAACGGGCCTCCCATACCGACGCTGGCAACATTGACGCTGGCAACGCTCGCCATTTTATCATTGTTGTTTTACAGTGCCAAACGTGGCTGTGACTTCGCGACATGCATTCATACACAGTGAAAAAGAAAATCGAAGTCGTGGAATGGCATCGCCACAATGCAAAGAATGTGCACGCGACAGCTCACCACTTCAGTGTAGATAGAAAGAGAATCTGTGAGTGGGAGAAGTATGAGACTTTGCTGTAGCAGAACTTTGGCAAGGCCAAGCTTCGGCGGAAGTTGAGCAATGGAGTGCCGGTGTTCAGCGAAGAAATGGATGACGCTCTTTTTGAATTTCTCGAATGGGAAAGAAGCGCAGGGCATGCTGTAAGTAACAGACTTCTCTCTGAAGAAACTGTTAAAATAGCGCACAGCTTGCAGCTCGGAAATTTTGTTGCATCCAGCCAATACATCAAGAGATGGAAACAGCGGTTCGGCGTTACAATGTGCCATGCCCCCAACGAAAGCCAGAAGATACCCGAAGATTTCTCGGAGGCAGCAAAGGTTTTTCACTCTGCCGTGAATGCTCTCCGGACACGCCACGAGTACACCTTGTTCAACACTTCAAATGAAATGACCGGACGATGGTCAGAATGGACTCTCCGGCAAACAGGACAAACAACGTGGTCGGCGAGAGCACTGTGCAAATAGCGAACACTGGTTGCGCCCGGAGGGGCTTCACGGTTGCATTGGCAGCATGCACAAGTGATCACAAGCTCCCAGCTTTTGTAATACAAAAGGAACCGAGCAGAAGAATTCCACCCAAGGCGTTCATGAGTCTTCGCATACCAGGTGTGTGAGGACCTTTGTGCACCAGGTTCTTTTTGTAGCGTTAACTACACTGGCCTAGCCAAGCCCGTTTCGCGCGGCACATCAAGAGCCGTGCTGCGCATGCGCAAGGATCAGTGATGTCACACGGCTTGCGCACCGGAGCCACCGGAGCCGGCACCTCTCGCGCGCGGCGGCGGCAGAGTGCGCCGCTGCCGCGCGCGCGACTCACCGCCACGGTGTGCGCATTCCAGAGGAGTGATGTCGTAGCCTCCACCACGCAGTCGTAGCCCACATCGACGTCGTAGCCCACACTCACCACGGTGTGCGCGCGACTCACCGCCGCCAGTCTGCGCATTCCAGAGGAGTGACGTCGTAGCCGTGGTAGACGCACTGGCGCCGGCGCTCGCTCGCTGTGCAGTCTAAAGCCCCTTGCCGTCTGACACTGCGCTGGAACCGCTGCGCTTCTGACTGGCGTTTGCCAGTGTGGTATAGCCATGGAGAAGGAGAGCGCAAATGCTGCTGAACAGCGCAGAAGAACGGAGAAGCTTGAAGTAGTTGCCTGGCAATTAGCGGTTGAGCGTAGGAGGAATGAACAGAAGAAGGCTAAACGTGCTGCGGAGACACTGGAGTAAAGGGACGAACGTCTAGCAAAGCGGCGTCGCCAGGACGCTGAGCGACGTGCCCGACCACCCCTGCAGCAACAACAAAACGCCGTCGATGACGTCAAGGCTCGCCGATCGACTGAATATACTGTGAAACTCAGCGAAAGCGCCAGTGCAACTCGGACCTTCCAGACGGACTTCGTAAACAATCCGTTTGGATATGTGTGCGACGTGTGCAAAAGACTATGGCCCATGAAAGACTTGACGCCGCTGAGTAGTGCCATGCGTGAAACGTTGAGTTTAGCGGCGGTGCCTCAGTGGGCTGAAACCGTGGCGCGGGTTTGTGCAACGTGCAAGAACTTTCTCGTTAAGCAGAAGATTCCACTCTTTAGCGTTACCAATGGGTATCGTTACCCGGCCATGCCAGCAGGTCTACCGGTTCTGAACGATGTGGCCGACTTAGCTTACGCTACGTATATCCTGGCATAGCCGAGCTAAGCCACTGCTAATTTTATTGCTTGCTTTCAAAGCAGAAAGAAAGGATAATGGAGATGCTCGGTCACAGTGATTTCCGCTAACTTATTTTTTATTTTTGTAGCCAATGTCCGCGTCACCACATCAAAAAATGGATGGACGACGTCAGACAAGCTGCAGGAGTGGCTGACCAGGGTGTGGGGGCCGAACAGCGATGACGTGCAGCAACTACTTGTGCTCGATCAGGCACCCATCCACAAGAAGCAGGCAACAAAGGACGCCTTAGAGCAGCGGGACACAGACGTGCCTGCAGGCTGCACAAGCCTATTGCAGCCAGCTGACGTGTTCTGGAATAGGCCATTTAAGGCCAACCTTCGGCGTGCGTGGGAAATGTTCATAAGAAAAGAGGACAGAACCCCGAAAGGCAATTTAAGAAAGCCATCGCGACAGGATGCCCTCGACTTTGTGACAGAGGCATGGGCCGCTGTCACGGAAGAGACAGTCGCGTGCTCCTTTAAAAGGATGCGGCATTGCCAACACGCTCGATGGTTCCGAGGATGGTCAGCTGCATGACCGCCTTTGTGACATCGGCGCCGTGGCACCAGAACTTCGTGAAGGCTTGCAGACAGAGTGCCTGGGCCTCATTTTCAGATCAGACTCGGAAGACTCATTTGACGGCTTCGAAAGCGATTAGAATGAATGCCCTGCAATAAAGTTTTTAGTTCCAGTGCACTTTGTGTGTGTCTTCCTTTTCTTTCTGTCCATCCCCATCTAACAAAACATTTTCCAAACTTTTCTTGCTGTCTGGGGGGGGGGGGGGGGGGGGTAACATTCTTGGCCGCTACCTTGAATTTTGTGGCAGTTCCAAACAAGAGCCCCCTTCCCACCATTCCCTGCATTATCCTCACGTCGAGGGGGGGTGCTTGATCGGTATTTTACGGTACATTAATTAACATAACTATTGATCTAAGATGGCTAAAGCAAATGAGCAGTCTGTAGCCTGTCCTCAAAATTATCTAGCTGAGTGGAAAGATTTTCAATGAACAAGCTCCTGTAAGAGGTAAGCGAAAGAATATTTCGCATTCGAAAGTGAAACTGATATGACTACGACAACAGTATTGCAGTCCTGCTTTTTGTCTTGCTGGCACTGTCATCATTTGCAAGGACCCATGAGAAGATGCCTTGCAGATTGCGTTTTTCTTGTAGCAACAGTGCAATTGTCGTCTTGACGCGGGTGGTTGCACAAAATCTACACCATCATTCCCTCTTGCATCCATTGTGCAGCATAGCAAGTTTGTGGCAGCACGTGCTCCCTGCTATACTGGCATTAAAATTCTAAACTGCTTACCGTATAAAGAAGAAAAAAATTAAGTGAATAAAACCACGAAAGCGGACAGCCTGCAACGCAACGGCTTGCAGGGCCATGCCATTGGTAACGACAGCAGCATGATGAAAGGTGGGGGCCAGTGACGTCGACGTGATAGGCACTCCTTTTCTGAGTCAGTTTTGTTTTCAGAGAGCCTTCGAATGTTAAATATTCGCATAGCTCTAACAGGAGCTCATTAAAAAAAAAATTCCTCACTCTCCTAGATAATGTAAAGAACGATCTATAGTCAGGAAATTAATATAGCTTCGTTATTTATGCGCATAAGTATGCAAATTACTCCTTATCTACAGGCTGCCTACATGGACACTCAATGGTGACAATATCATCGTGATTTATATTGCTCTAACATAAAAAATTCACTGCAGTAAAAATACACGGCATAAACGTTACAAGCTCACGCCTGATACGAATTTCAGGATGATACAAAAGTCCTGGCACATGTCCATTAGCTTACAACATGACAAATTTCGGATGTTCTGAACAGCTTTTCGTATGGTGGCAGATGATACAAACAACCAAGCCACTGCACTATCCCCAGCAGAGCCGGTGAGGAGGTGTCAGCGCAACAGTAGCGCCAGGCACTAGCCGCTGTCAGGCCGGCAGAGCAACAACGCCGATGCGCCAGTCGCATTCCTGCTGCCAGGGCAACCTATGTCACTTCGCCTTGACTCCGCCCTCGCAAGATTATGATCGAAGCGGGCAGCCTCGGAGCTGCCCAGTCATTATACAAGCTGTATAGGAGTGTTCCAGTAAACTTGTACCAGAGCCCGCTAAACTCCATACATGTGCCGTCTTGGCAGCCGGCATACGGTAACACTCGTGGTATACAGTAACGCTGTTAAAATTGTCTACCAAAATGTCGGCATCGGAACAGGCAAAATACGCAGCTCGCTGCTGCCAAAAAATATGTGCGAAACTAGCACACCAGTGATTCAACGCTTCATCAGCGAATAGATGCGCTCCCTGCCTGCCACGTGACTACAGAAACAAATCGTGATGTTAATTTTCCTTTTTTGCGCTCGCTTTCTCTTTTCTTTTTTACTTTATTCTCTGCATGCAGAAATTTGATGCTGCGGCTATCTGAAGCTCCGATCTCGCATGCATGGGGTTACTATACTGACGCTAGAGGAAAATCAAAGCGAAAAAAGCGGCAACCACAAGAACACCGGCATGTTTTTACCTCTCATTTTCATAACGGTAAAAATAATCAAAATATGATGCAAAAACAGGCATTTACATGTAGCTCGTATGTATGGACAATGTGTAAAGTTCATTTATATATATATATATATATATATATATATATATATATATATATATATTCAGTCTGTATATTTTTGACAGATATCCAATGGCTATTTATAAAATTTTGATATAAAATTTACGATGCATGAAAGGATGTGTTTGCAGGCGCCTGAACTAGATGGTGCAACCATACAGAGAGAGACTCGGGATTGCGTTGATTGCGCATCTTGTCTGAATCACATCTTGTTATCTACACCTGCGCGCCTGCACAGAGTAGCAACATGGCGGCGCCTTTGCGGTTACCGATTTCAATGCATGAGCGCTATGGGAAGCTTTTTCTCGAGACTTGGTTATACAAACTCTGTGCTTCTCATGTTTCAACGATACAAGACAGCGGTGCTGTGTCAAGGGAAGGCCGCGTGATCAGTAGTGCGATAGCACCTCTAGAAGCCAGATTATCTTTCCGATTTCGAAGACCACACACTAAAAAAGTACAATCTTCTAAAATTCTGCTGTGTATTTTGTTGTAATATTCCGCCACGAAATAAAGGAAAGCCCTTAGGATTACGAAAAAAAATTTTGAGAGTAGAAAATTTTGACCATTGCCAGATTTTTTTAAAACGTTTTAGGGTGATATGAATTTTTGGTGCTGTCCCAAGAGATTCGCATCACTGAGATTCTACTGTATGCACACCGGATGCAAGCTCCGACAAACTGGCTTATACAGCAGAGAATGCTCACAGCCAAAGCAATGCCAGTGAATGCACCTTCGTTATGCGTAATCAGACAATACATCACAAGAAAACCTGTACATATAATGTCAGCTTTGAATTTCTTATACCGTCAACTCCCATTAATTCAACCTTTGTAGGACAACAAGATTAGGATGAATTATTCGAAAGGTTGAATTAACAAATGGCAGCACAATGAAACGAATTCAAATCTTTTTGTATTGCTTTAAGTAGACTGTCTTCATACACTACTTTATTAGAGTATTACAATAACTATACATGTCATAGTCAGTCAGTGGTCCACAGACCGCAACATTGTCGTCAGCACTGAAAAATCCTGAAAAGAGACTTCGCCCCGGGCCCAGCGCAAGTCATCATGATCACTCTAGGGCACGTTGCTGCCATCACCGTCGTCGCCTAGGGAAGCAGTAGCACCATCTGCTGAATTTCTTGTTTTAAAGCTTTTAGTAATCGCTATGTGCATCATGGGGTTGCCGGTGGCGGTCGAATTAACAGAGGCCACATGCTTTCGAGTTCAAACTAAATGAGTTGTCCTTCCAAAGCAATTTACGATTTCTCACCAGGATTTTCCAGCGGGTTCAAATTAGGTGAGAAGTCGAATAGCCGAGGACGAATTAATGGGAGTCGACAGTATTTCTTATACCATATTTATTCGAATCTAGGCCGACTTTTTTTTTTCAAATAATCATATACGAAACTCTAGGGTCAGCTTAGATTCACGGATTTTAAAAAATGCACCAATTTTTAACTGAAACTGATAACTATGGTGCATAGTTAGCGGCATCTAGAAAAGTCAGTATCGCAGCCGCTACTAGCCGCACCAGTAGCAAACTGAAGGACACGAGGGACGTCGACATTTTGACGTTGTATCGGTAGTATCGGTATGGTGTAGCATCGGCGCACGGCATGGCGTTATCGTAATGGCACCAAACAGACGATGCCACTATGGTGCCGCTAACTCCAATCTAACGCGCACTTTTGCCACGACACTAAATCTGCGTTACCACATAGCCGTCAGCATTTCAAAATGGCCGCCTCGCAAGCGCGTCGAGCCTAGCTACTCTCTAGCCTAGCTTCCGTAGCTTCCTCCGTGTGCTGCAGTACACGTGCTTAGACGTCTACCGTCTGTCTTCATGTTCTCTGCGTCTGCTCTATCAGCATGAAGTACTGAGTTCATCATGATGCCGCATTTAGAAGGATCGTGATCGTGTGTGCGGAGACGGACGGAAATCGGGCCGCATCACGGGCATTCGACGAATCCGAAACTTGCGTTTGGGACTGGCGCAAACAGAAGGAGAGGATTTTCGCCAGCAAAGCAATGCGGAACAGTTTCAGTGGACCTAAGCAGGATGTAATCTGCGACGATCCACTTCGGCGATACGATCGCCTTCGCTCTATCTTGAAAGCCATCTGCAACGGGGAAAGTCAGCCGCACGCCATGTTTTCACCGCTTATCAGTTGCCGTGTAAACTTGCAAACATTCTCTTACTAAATAAATTAACAAGCACGGTGTCATGCGCGCACAAACAAACTGAAGTCCCTAGATTTCCTGCTCTTTTTTAAGTAGCGCCATCTACTCCGTTGGCCATCATTAACTTCCTAGATAGCATTGCGTTGAAGCGAGAGGCATGCTAGCACGAAGGTCAGTTCGCTCGCCGCGCTTCGTCCCTCCAGCGTTTTGACAGTTCGTTTCCGCGGTCAGCGAGTGAGATGTGTTCGTGTTTGCTTTGAAGTCCCTAGATATTTTTTTGCTTTCTTTAAGTAGCGACAAGCTTTAAAGCACCGCGGTCGAAACTCATTGGGCGGTGCTCATTCCAGCAGCCATGTTCTTCCTAACGCTGTTCACCCGCATTCACTTGCACGCTGCTGCGAGCAGTGTAGATAGCAGCGGCCGTTGATGGTCACAAGCTATCTAGGAAGATAATGATGGCCAACGAGTAGATGTCGCTACTTTAAAAAGAGCAGGAAATCTAGGGACTTCAGCTTGCTTGTGCGCGCGTGACACCGTGCTTGTTAATTTATTTAGTAAGCGAATGTTTGCAAGTTTACACGGTCGATAAAACTGCTATCCTTACTTCGTATAACGGTCTACTAATTTGATATCGCATTCTATGCTTCGCCTTTCGGGTAAAACTGCGACTTTTTTTTTATTCATCGCAACTTCAGTGCGTCGGGAGGAAATCTGTGTTTCCAAATGACAGAAAGTTGTATTTCTGTTTGAAAGCATGAGGTGCGCGGTACTGTAAAGGACTTTTTTGTTGTCACAGAAAGCGGGTGCGCGTTACAATGAAGGGCGCGTTACAATCGAGTAAATACGGTAGATGTGCTAGTCGGAGAGGCATCGTCAAACGGGACTTCGGCATCGATAAGAAAAACGTCCGTCGGAGGGGGCCATGGGAGATGCGCCGCAACGTGGATGGCATTTACCCAGGAACATTGATCGTGCCTCCTTTAAAAAGTGCAGCATCTCTAATGCGCTTGATGGTACTGAATATAGTGCACTGTTTGAAGATGACAGCGATAAGGAAGATAGCAACGCGGCTAGCAGCGATAGTGACGTAGAATGAGCTCGGCATATTCATATTTAACAAATGCTGTTTCATTTCGTGAATGCTGTCCTCGCTTTTTGTTCGACCTACATTTGAGGTAAGTTTTTTTTTCTGGTTCAATACTTTTGGGGGGGTCGGCTTAGCACTTTCGTGACCGCGCCTATTCCCGTCGACAGTATGTTGTCGATGGTACAAGTTGAATTTTCGCGCCTCTCCGAGCGCTTCGAACAGCTAGCGCCATCGAGCTGGTTAAAAGAGACTATTTTATCGGTTTCGGTTTTGTGTTTCTCTTTTCCAATGCGTGGGAATTTTTAAAGCGCCTGCATAGTCGGGGCGACGAGCACTCGTTTCCAAGATGGCATCTACGTCGCACGCGTCCGCTCCACGGAAACGGTGAGTTTCGACGGATTCTGACGCATCTGGGCTGGAATTTTCGGATGATAGCAGCATCACACTCTGAAGATGACTTTGATTTGTTGGATTTCAATACGGACGATGAAAGTGCGGCAAACCGCCCCGGAACATTGACAGGCATCCGCCGGTGAGTTTCGCTTTCTTCTCGGACTGTGTTATCGCTGCCGCGCATCGACGGAAGGATTTCCGGCGTGTTCTAAAGGTCACAGTTCTTATCTGCAGGGTGTCAACGTCGTTCGGACAGGACCATTTGCCGGCAGCCGCGCAGAGAGTAGAGTTTTGTCCAAGAAGGCAGCCGGGAGTGGACCTTGGAGTCGCGCTTCGGAGTGCTGCGCGGCGGTTCATAAGAGCCGTCGATTTCTTCCTGTTGTTTTTCACCGCCGAAATCATCAGGGAGATATTAAAGGGAAACTGAGACATCCACCCAAATGTAGCAATTTGCTACAATGGAAACCCAACCGGGTTCCTCGAAAGAAAGCCTCGCAGTTGAAGAAAAATTCGTCCTGGTCTGGGACTCGAACCCGGGACCACCGCCTTTCCGGGGCAGCCGCTCTACCATCTGAGCTAACCAGGCGGCTAGCAGATGGCAGGGCGAAGTCGAATTTGTCGACAACTCAAAGCAAAGGCAAAATTGGTTTTGGCGCATAGCTGTTCCGTGGAAAATCCAAGGGCAATAACGCCGTCGCCGCGTGCCGTATGCTGTATGTGCGAGTGGAGGCGTGTGAGGGTGATCCGACAACTGCGACTCAATCTTACACGTTGCGAGGGGAGCAATGCGGGGCGGAAGCGCGCTTCTTCTGCCGCACGCGAGGCACGGGGGGGGGGGGGGGGGGGGGGAAGGGAGGGTTTACTTTTGCGACGGCTGTGCGGGTGCTGTATCTTTAAAGCGGTCTGCGTTGAGAGCAGAGTCTAGGCAGTGTAGGTACGTTGGCGATTCATAGCTTTGTGCGTGCTGTGTGTTCTTGCTGCTTAGTTTGCGTTGAAGCAATAGACAGTACAAGGTCACATCGCTCGCTGCTGCTGCGGCGCTTCCTAACGCCAGCGTTTTGATAGCGAGTGTCTGCGTTCATCGAGTGTGATGTTTTCATGTTTGCCTCTGCGTGCTAACACCATGCTTGTTAATATAGTTCATAAACGAATGTTTACAAGTTTATACGGACGATAAAGCTACTATCCTTACTCTGTATAGCTGTCTGCTAATTTGCTATCGCAATCGATGCTTCGGCACTCGGGCGAAACTACGAGTTTTTTTAAAACGTAAGAATTAAAATAAAATTGTAGGCAGTTCACGACTACTTTATTTCTCAATTTTTTCTGTTTCTCGGCTCTTGCGTTTCCTGGCTCTTACGTTTTTTTTTTAACGATCCCATGAAAAATGTATCAGCAAGGTTCTACTGTTGTAAGATTTAACTGATATGAGGACGCTTTCCGTACTATTCAACCCTACAGCCCGACGGACGCCAGATGGACAAGTACCTGTCAAAGTCCATTTGCTAATAGCCTAAATTGTTAAAATTGATGTTTAATTACTGGCTCTAAGGCCCAGGTTGCAATGGCAGCACTGCAGGGGGGTGCTGCAGGAGGCAAAAGCAATCACCAGGGTTTTAACAGCTCCATCCATTGTTAAAATATTCAGTGGCAAAATCAAAACACGGTCTGCTCGCATTTTGAAACCGGATGCACAGAGTGCTACAAGTGCTGCCCATATGATGCTTCTCACCTTGTTTGGTTCCTTAACGCCACCGGGTGCCCCTCTTTATGCCCAAGTGCGCCCTTCTTATCTCAAAGCTCATCTGCCGCAACTGAACGTCGTCGTACCTGTGCATGATGATGCATTGCATGCCTCAGCAGGCCATCACAGTGAGTTGCGTTGCGTCAAGACAGCAGTAAGTGCTAACACCGCTCTTAGTGCACCCCGTTTGGAATTAGAAGGGGAAAAGGCTGATTTTTGTGGACAAGTATATCTCAACAAAGAATGGCACTTTTAAAATTGTGTAAATTATTTTAGCCTTCTGTGGCAACCCGCTGCTACGCTGCCATTGAAACATCTATCTTAGAGATAGAAAAATCGTGGGAAATCACTTTTTTTAAAAACATTTTTGGATTCTACAGTGCTTGATGCATTATCTCAGAAATTTGCACGCATCTTGGACCAATATTTTGGTCGTAATGATGTTTTTCATCACGTCGGCGAGCTGCATTTTTACTGATGAACGCACAAAAAAGGGCCTTTTTCGTGATGCACAGTTGCCGTTATAAGTTTCCGATCACAGCCATCTTGGCCTTGTTTGAAAAGCCACTCTTCTCGTTTAGTTTTCGCGCTACCACTACTCTGTGCGCTGAATGGCTATGAAGATAAAACCCGCGAAAGTGTTGTCCCGATGCGCAATTCCATTCGTCAACTGAGACACACGACCGTAAGCACGGCTTGCCATTGGCGGATTTTCGCCGTTGTCTGCTCGAGCCGCTCAGGCGTGCAAAACTCAGCACAAAACAGTGACAAATTCGGTTTGCTACAAGCCAAAAAATCGGCGAACAGAAGAAGAAATGAGGGATGGTAATCTTTCGACAGTGCGCAGTAGCTTTGGAAGATACCCTTGGCACGACGGCTACCCGTGCCGAGCGCCGCCGAAGGCTCCCCCGGCGACTGCGAAATAGGCTTAGCAGATGAAAGCGGTTCTGGCTGCGGCCTGTGTTCATGCGGCATTTGGAGCAGCTGAAGAAGACTCAAGAAAAACTGCAAGATTTTGCTTCAACACCGGCCACCAAGCGAAAATTGCATTTTCTTGCTCACGCTGATGCCACCGCGGCTGGCTCGGGTGCAATGGGGACACGCTTCATCGTAAACCTCAATTTTATAAATGCTCTGCTGTCTTGTGTAAAGCGCAGGTTGCAGTGCCGCAGTGGGCAAAGGTAAATAAATGGGACAGCCTTAGAGATAGTCATCTCATGCGCAATCTGCGGCGATTCCACGTTGGCGCGGAGTTCGCCACGCGGGAGCAGCGGCCAAATGTGCATGCCGTTCCTCGTGAACTATCTAGCTGTGCACGACACGCGGAGCACCGGTAAATGGTAAACCGCAATGACATTTGTTGCAATTAAAGATATTCATCTCGTGCGCAATCTGCACTGATGCCGCGTCGACCAAACGTGCAACCCAACCCTCGTGAACAATCTTGCTGCGCGTGAAGTGCAGTGCACCGGTAATCAACAAACGACTTCTTTCTTTTTTTTATATGAAGCTAAATGCACAAAGCTTGGAAGTGCTGCAAGCAGGTTACTACGGGGCTCACCAGTTAATTCGGAATGTAAACATGCAAATAGCTTTTACTGTTTAGCACTGAGTAAAGTTCCTTTCTTTTTTGTCATTTTTCTCAAAACACGGTTTTTGGTCACTTTGCTTGTTTGCTGCATCAATATCTTTGGTCCTACGACAGCTTTTGCAGCATGAAGCTAAATGTGTTGAAAAGGCAACGCTGTGAGCAGATTTTTAATTTTAAAACTCGAAAAGTTTTAATTTCCATCTACATTTGCTCTTATTATTGATACCGTGAACACACAACTTCAATGGGCTGTAATATGACGAATTATTGTTCAATTAACCTGTTTGCAGTGCTTTAGCAGGTCAATTTTAATTGCTTTAGCAAATAGAAGGAAATTATTATGTCGGCAACTATAATGAATATGCAAAATATATTTGGATATTTAAAATCAACACATAAAAAACTGAATGAGCATATGCAGTTTAATCAGATTCGATCAAGAAATAACAAAGTTACCTCAAGAAATAGCGAAGTCATTTCGATAACCCATCTCCCCCCTTAATAACCGCAGTAGAAATGTTAAATAATTCTGGTTACCTGGCAGACTACAAAGGTAACTCGCCCATCTATGCCTGCCATGCTGAAGGGACGAAAAGTGAAGAACATGGTTGAATCGCACAGGTTGAATCTTGTACGAGTGAGTGAGTGGGTGAGTGTGTGTACAGATGCATGCGTGTGCATGTGTAGTCTGTTGTGCTTTTGGTGGGAAGCCACGAGATGAAGGAACATCCAAGGGATGCCCAGAAGCTCTGCAGCAACTGATGTACGCAAATATTATAGCTGGACATGCTGACCCACCATGTGACCATGTGATAAAAACACACAATACTGCCAGAACTCGGGGCTCTCAAAATGCCCTCACATCGCTATGAGGGCCTGCAGAGGCCAGGCAGGCACTGGAGGGAGAGTAATCCTCAAGGAAAATGACTGCACAAAAACATGCTCTTCCCCGAGTACAGAGAAGATACAGCTGTCGCATCCGGTTGCTTCCCTGTAAACAGCATGTTATACAAGCCTCCTCAAAGGAGGCCACTGCCCGACTGTCAGTTGGTAGCCAGCTGGCAGTTCCAAAAATGGCGAGGAGGAGCTGTCTCTCCAAATTGAGGGAGAGCCGCCTTGGTGTGCCATGTGTAAGCTACACATACCACATACACTACAGAACTTGGCCAAGACATTCACAGCTCCATGCTCTACCAATGGAATGTGTTTACTCGCAAGCTCAAGGACTGGTTTATGGCCTTTTACATGCCTTCAGAGCTACAAAATTACCAGCCCTGTGCCTTTATTATAGATGTTTCAATGACATGTACTACACATTTGTAACAAATTCAGTCAATAAATTTCCTAGGAGCTTGCATGCTCACACTGGGAGCCTGATACACCAGAAATGCAGGGCTGACCACGTCTCCAAATAGACTCCTATATGAATGTAGTAACTTCACTAAAATTGCAACTCCATGGTAACCTTGTTCTAATGAGCTTTATAAAAAGGGATATGACACTCACTTGACACACTGATCAATGATGAGCTTGGCGAGTTCGTGGATACGTGGGTATGGCCTAGGGCTCCGCATCAGTTGTTCAAGCATCTCGAGGCCACCCTCTTCTCGCACCAGAGGGCAGTACTTGCCAGCTGCAAAGCAAATGACATAAAGCTACACTTAAAAAAATTCGCGCAAAGTGCAATGTTTTGCTTAACTGTTCAGTTTAGTGCATTTACATTGCTCAGGGCAGTGCAGTTTTTGTAAAATAAAATTTCTACAGACTCATGCAATGCCTTAGCAAACACATCAGCGCATTTGTACTGCATATCACACATGAAAGTGCTCAGCCTCATGTTCGTTACAACTCGGCATTTAAACGCTCAATCACCATACGTCAGTAACAAGCCAATCAGGCAGACTGCTGTGTTGAGTTTCAGTTTCGGAACCAACGTCCTGTTGGAATGAGTCATTCTCGCTTCTCGTTTGCCCTAAGTCCACCCATCTCTTCTTGTGTGCCGTTCAGCTTTCCAACACCTTGCAGTCCCTTCAGTCTTGCGTTTTTCCCTCCAGGCATTTCATCGGTGACTGCCAGCACTACACAGACACCGTTAAATTAGAAAGTGGCTTTTGGCTTACAGAACATCCGAGTCCATTCCTATTGAAGTGTAACCCTGGGAGCACGAATGAATTATGTTCAGCAAGGACATTGAGCCTGCGAATCACACAGTGGAGAGTCTTGCGAGCCACTGCCACAATGGTCTTTGCGGATGTAGCGTGCAGTAGTTTTGTTAAATTCAAACTACAGTCGAACCCAGCTATAACGATCTATTGGTTATAACGACCACATTTCAGTGCAATTACGATTTTCCAACAATCCCTATGGAAACTGCTTCCACATATAACAAACGATTTTTTTTAAATTGCCGTACTGCTACAACGAACTCTTTTAACCCAGTCATGGTAAAAAGAGGGCACACGTGAAGTGCCAAAGCACGGAAGCGCGTACAAACTTGGCACACCGCAGCACACGCCTCACTCCAGTCTTAACTGCAACATTGATGTGGCCTTTGAAATGAGCGGTCTACCACCTCGCGCGGATTTGGGAAGCTGCGAAGAAGCTCACAGGGTGGTCACGTTTGCAAGGCACGCCTCCAGGGTGGAGGTGTGCCGCGTACAACATAAGCAGCATGGTGCGGGGCATGCACTGGCGTGTACGCCGTTGCGATACCGAATGGCATGATGCCGTCACTCTTGTTTTTGCGCAATTCTCCGTGGCACGTGCGGCACCATGTGCATTACGTCCATTTCAATGATTTGGAATGACAATTAATGCCTTTCCACCATGGGAACGGCCACTCAAGCGTTCCTGTCGAGTTGGCGAGAACGCTGCACCACGCACTGCTGCCACGCGATGTAGCAAATGGTCGGCGGTTACTATGCCGTTATCAGGAGCTCACAGTTCGGCGGTGCTTCGTTTACACGTTGCCGATTGCTGATAATGGTTTGCGGTGACATCTTACCTTCTGCACATCGCATCTTTTTTTTTTTGCCCGAAGGACATGGATAACGTAATTTTACGGCTCTTGTGCGGCTGATGCACAGTCACAATGCCGAGACCATGATGTCCGAGACCTTCACGCAATGGCGGCATGCCGCAGCAGTTTCCGAAGTTTACGCTTCCGGCCAACTTGAACGCTTCACTGTCGTGTGCAGAATACAGTCATGTCCCGCTGGTAGTAAAATATATCCCAAGTTCCCGAATAAAAATTGTGGCTGTGCTTGCAGTTTGGAAATGACAGGCGATTGGAACTGGTGCCAGTTTTGAAAGAGCTACACAATGCCGCATTTCATTCTTTAGATGGACGTTTCTAACAGACGTTTGTAGCTAGGTGCGGGAATGCACCGCAGACAGAAATGACTCTGAAAATCTGTTTTTCGGACCAAAGTGCTGCCGAATTGTAACCATTGATGTACCTTCAGTGCGGTTAATTTTTATACAACCACTTCTTGCAAAACTATGGAGTTCATTATAAACAGGTTCGACTGTATAATGTAAAAATGCATCCGAGTGGAGGTTGGGGCCGGATTCATTTTGGCTGCTCGTGAAACCCTAAAGTGCTGTTCGGGGAAAAATCTTGCCAGCAAGAAGACGTACCTAGCAGCACAGACCAGTGGTGCAACAGTCAAAATAAGATTTGGAGCAATTTTTGGAGCAGGAAAATCTTGCTTTTGGAGCAGGAAAATCCAAATTTTGAGCAGGTTAGGGGGGAAAAAAAAACTCTGTTTCGGAGCACTAGATCCCAAATTTGGAGCAGTTTCACACAGAACGCTTACTCATAAAACACCATAAAATTTACCCCACATAACAAATGCGCCTCCACCTTTGCATTGGATTTCTAGGGGGAAAAAAAGTGCGTTCATTACGCGAGTACCGTATTTTCCGGTCTATAACTCGCACCTTTGTATAAGACGCACCCCCCTCAAAACTGCAGTTCTTCCAGAAAAAAACATATATAAGTCGCACCGGTGTATAAGACGCACCTGTTCGTTTGGTAAGCGATTTAAAAAAATTACAGTGACGTTTCACTCCGTGAACGCGGGTCACGCGCAAGCATATGAGTGCCACATATTTTCACCCCAGGCGCATTTCTGCCGTCGTGGTTGCCGCGATGTTCTGTATAAAGTCCAAGGACGATGACATCGTCCCCGCATGCCGTATGTGTGAGTGAAAGCGTTCGACGGTGAGCCGAATCGCCCATAAGGGAGGAAAGTGGGAAGGTAGCGCGGGAGGGAGCGGCTTGTACTCAGGTAGCAACTGCGTAGTTTGCGCAGCGGCGCACGCCGTTATCTTGACAGCGATCTGCAGATGCAACGAATTTGGGGTCGGCGGACTCGTGGTCGGCCTGCTGCTGCTCGCGTTACTGCTCCGTCCTCGCACGGCGCTCGGGAACTCGATCACGAGAAGAACCCGGCACATCGATATCACGCACAGAACCCGTAGCAATTAAGTCAACCAGCGTGCTTCGTGTGGCCATAACCTTGAATCCGATTTTGATGGCAGTTTTACCGGAAAAAAAAAAGCGTACATGAGTCGTTCTATGAGATGCACCGACGAAAAATTCAGGGAAAAAAATGCGTCTTTTACACGGTAAAGTACAGCATTTATGGCAATTCACATTAGGAGTGTAGGTGAGGGTAGGGGTGCGATCGGAGATCGTTGTTCGGAGCGCGTTCAGTTCCACCGTGCACGGTTGACCTAGGCCACGCCCGGCGAAATTCAACGCACATTCCGAACAGCGACCTCGATCGCACCCCAGCAGTGCACTGCATGCAACTTTTTCCACCAAACATGTGGATAGTGTACGTCTATGTGAGTGGTTCCGTTTCTTTTTTCTTTCTGACGATGTGTCGCGACGTTCCGGTGGTAGTCGAAACATGCAGCGACTGTTGACCATCTTTTGGCGTTACAGAGGTGGCCTCCAGTTTCGAAAACTATTACGATTTCTGATATTACAAACTTCGAATAAAACAGGCATTTTTTTGTCGGATTATCAGGGTCCGTTGTAACGAGAGTCTCTCTCTCTCTCTTTCTCCGGTCTGTGTGTGTGCGTGCGTGTGTGCAGCGCAAATCGGCACCGTTTCATTGTAAAACGGTGCCTGTTGCCGCATGTAACCGAACCCTTGCTAGTTTTCTGCATTGCATAGCGTACAGAGCTCATGCTGTCAGTGCCGGGTCGCTTGCTGTACCATACAAGCGAGTTTCCCATGGAATATTCGTACCCACTCCGCTCGCGACCGCGTGCACGGATACGGCGAGGATCTTGTTGATTCAACGCGGCAATGGCAAACTGCTTTCGTTAATGCAAGCTATGCACACTCCATGTCTCCGCGAGACTTTACTGCATATACAACACGCCACGGTGCAACCAGAAGCAAAAGTATTCTTTGGCGCCCACACTACCAAACACGCCAATGTCTCGTCTGGGCATGTGTTTGGATCTCGTCTGCGCTACAGGATCAGTTTGGATTGGATGGCGATGTCCAAGGTGCAGGTGGGCAATGCGGCCTTTGTTTCCCGCTAAAACTAGCATAACCGAGAAATTTCACGGCTGGTCGGGCGTTTTAGCACAGCGTAATTTTAACATATATCACGCTTTTGGCGCAGCTCAGCACAAAAATGCGAAATTGTATCAAAATGGCACAATTGGCACAGCTGTTGCACCCCTGACAGACATATCCAGTTGGGCATCCCGTGCCCGGAACAGCTGAGTGAAAAGATTCCAGTGTCATCCACACTTCCTTATGAAACGTGTATCGGATCGGGAGCCCTTTCGCATTCTTGAAGCAGAGTGGCGATCTGCTCTTGCCGCTAATAGCAATAGTTAGCATGAGCTATCCATATGCGAAGCAAGCTAAACTGACTGAGAAGTAGGCTGAACCGAGGAGTTAGTAGGTGTTCATCATTAACTTATAAGCGCAAAAACTACACAAGGAGAGACCACACAACAAGAGCGCTGTGACATGTGCTTTCCCTTTATTCCTTGTGTAGTTTTTGCATTGAAAAGTTAATGATAAGCAAAACTGAGACGCGCACCCTGCTCATTTTTCCTCCAGGGCATGTACTGCCTTTTATATTCAATGTCTTGTTTAACAGCATGTGCCAAATCAGTGCCATTTTGAATTTGTCGGCATTAAATATTTCCCACTGCGCGAAAAGTGACCATGTCCCCATTAAGAAAAGCGCACTTGCAGATTCACGGTGCAGTGCAGCGTTCAATACAGTCAACGACCGAAAATTCGGACACCGAAAATTCGGACCTGCTTGGTAATTCGTACTTTTTTGCGGCACCGCCGTTCCCGCGATAGACGCCATGCATAACAACGACCGAAATTTCGGACAAACTAGGGCTCTCCATTCGATATTTAGGACTCCGTCCGCGCGGTCCGCGAAAAACTTTTTGTTATTGTCGCTGTTGCCAACTGACGCCAGCACTGCCACCAAACTGTGAAGTGAAGTAGAACCTCAGAGATTCTCATACAGGCCCAAAATCTCTGAGGCTAGTAGGTCATTCGCATCGCCATCACTATCGTTTTCCGGTTCCGTTGCTGTTTTTTTTTTTTTTTTTTGTGCTTTGTTGTGTTGAACGTTGCCTCAGTCGCCATTCCGTGTTCGTTGAGCGTGCTGCGTAGTAACGCCCGTGATAACTACGTTTTGACCACGAGGTTGTCCCTGCAGTATACTTCAACAGTAGGTAGTATCGTTCATCTACAAGAAGCGGAGCATGGCGCCAACTCCACCTTCGCAGCTAGCGCCGGTGACGAAGCGCTGCAAGTACAAGACAATGACAATGGCGCAGAAAGCTGCTGTCGTACAGCTCATACAGAACGGCCGGTCACAGGTTGAGGTAGCCCGGGAATTCGGCATTTCGAAGCAAACTATCTCGGGCTACGTCAAGAATAAAGCCAAGATTCTTGGAGCGACCGAGAAATGTGCTACGGCCGAGAAGAAAAACCTCCGTCAAGGCACATACCCCAAACTTGAAGAGGCTCTAAATATCTGGTTAGGCACCATGGTTGCGCAGCGCATTCCCATATCTGGTGACCTACTGAAACAAAAGGCCGACACCCTCGCGCTACGGATGGGAATCGTAGGCTGCAAGTTCAGCGACGGCTGGCTCCGCAACTTCAAGAAGCGATACGACCTCGTCTTTAAGAAAATGTGCGGCGAAAGTGGTGCTGTGGACAACACGTTGGTCGCGAATTACCGCACTGACAAGCTGCAGACCTTGCTCAGCCGATACTCGCCGGACGATGTCTTTAACTGTGACAAGACCGGACTATTTTATAAGCTTCTGCCAGAGAAGACGCTTGCTGTTTCCGGAGATCCTTGCCATGGTGGGAAGCACAGTAAGGAACGGGTTACTGTTCTTTTAGGCGCAAACATGTCCGGAAGTGAAAAGCTACCGCTTTTGGTTATCGGAAAGTCTAAAAACCTGAGATGCTTTAAAGGCATTAGAAGTTTGCCCGTGTTGTATGAAGCCAACACGAAAGCCTGGATTACGCAGCAGTTATTTGAAGGCTACGTGCGCAGGCTCGATAGAAAATTTGAGGCACAAAAGCGCAACGTGCTGCTTTTTGTTGATAACTGCGGTGCCCACGGCCTGATCAATAATTTGAAGGCAATTCAAATCGAATTTTTGCCACCAAATACCACGAGCGTCCTCCAACCCATGGATCAGGGCATCATCAAGAACCTAAAGGTGTTTTACCGGTCACGCCTGCTACGTCGCATGGTGCTGTGCATCGACAGTGGCAAAAGTTACAGCGTGGATTTGTTGTCAGCTGTTCACATTGTTGCCGATGCCTGGAAGGCACTGACAGCAGGCACAATCCACCGCTGTTTCCGCCACGCAGGATTTGTTGCCGGCGTTGAATCGGACGCTGCAACGCAGGACCCTGCACCTGAACTGCCGGCTACTGTGCCGGACGTGAGCGGAGACGAGTTGATAGAAGACCTGCGAAGCAGCGGCGTGCCCATTCCGGCCACAGTGAACTTCGGAAATTTCGCTAATGTAGACAGTGCCACAGTGTCCTGTGCCGAGCTCACTGACGAGGAAATCGTTAATGAAGTGCTCGCGCCCGTGGAAGAAGACTCCGACTCTGAGGAAAACGCAACGTGTGCTGCGGGGCCAACGAATGGAGACCTTGCGCAAGCCCTCGCGGTGCTTTCGTCGTGCTTCAGCGAGGACGTGACGCTTGGCCAAATTCAAGCAGATTTGGTTCTGCGCAAGCGGAATACTGTTCAACAAAGCATTGAACAGTTTTTTCAGCCTCAGGTGCTGTAACTAGTAAATAAATAGTGTTTTCTTGCCGAATTCGTTTTTTCGGACATTCGATAGTTCGGACTGTTTCGCGATCCCTGCGAAGTCCGAATTATCGGTCGGCGACTGTATATCGAATGTGGAGGTGAACAGGAGTTTGATACATGCATAGTACTACACTGCTATACTGAGTGCTGGGTGCTTTTCGAAAATGGTTAGACGCAAGAAAACTGCTCTGACAATGCCAAGAATGGTATTCGCACTTCAAAAAAAAAAAATTTTACATTTTAATAATCAGAAGAGCTGGAGTGATCACTTCAAATGGACTGCACTTTGTGCAATACTCACGGTAGACTTTAGTAAGATTGGCCAGGGCCCAGACAGCCCAGTGTTGGGCCTCCGGGGTGTGTTCACACTGCAGTAGTCGTAGGATCGGCTCGAAAGAACTGCATAGAAACAAGGGCAACGAACATATTAGTAGACATCATAGCTTACTCAAAAGCAGGTTGTATTTATATGTGCTGATGGCACTACAAAAAGCCAGAAATGGTTATCAGCCAACTTCATACTTCCATTTTCTTTTTTTGCACTGCAAGTCCAACAGAGTACAGTTACCACTTGTAGCATACTGTTTGGGATAATAACTTTCGAGGACTTTGTCGCTATCACCAAAGAGTGCTCCATGCAATGGCACTGACAGCAGCAGCTTCAGTTTGGCAGCACAATTCATCTACTTTCAGCGCAGCACTTCATTGCTATTATACAGGCCTACTAAGCGCCAGAACATTTTTCACACCCCTTAACCAGCATTTGTTATTCTCAGAAGTTCACTGTATCCCAAGCTCACTCAAGCACTTTCAATGTCTTCTGTTCACTTAGCAAGGCCAAGACAGAAAAAGAAATTATCACCACTATTGGTTGCAAGTTGTAGTTTGAAACTTCCAAGTTTGGAGAAGCACAGTGAGCACTAGTATATTTTTAATGTGTGCCCTGAATGCTTGTAGTAGTTGTCGTAGTTGTCAACTTGTCACTTACCCGTACCTGCCAAATTCAGGTCTCTGCATATGACATCAAAATGAGGGAGGGGGAGTAGTTGCACGGAGTTTTTTTTTTCTTTATGCATGGTTTGACCACAGACTTTTGAGGGATACAGACGCACTTCATTAACAATATTTTACCTTTAAATGCAGTGCATAAGCAGCAGCAAACTTAAAATCGCAGAGACTGACTAGCAACAGATTGTTTTTAAATGACAGTGACTTTACAAAAAAATTTTCTATTGGCCATTCCGCCTTCTTCGGGAACTTGCTCGAAGCAAGTACCCCTTTGGTTTCCTTTCACCACTAAAAAACTTTGTGACGTCAAATCAAACAATTCAAATTACGAATAGATTAGGAGGATGGGCAGGTATGCTTATCATTGAAAGAATGGCAGAGCTTCTGCAGCTCTTATGATGGTGCAAAATGCACACCGATGAACCTTAGACATGTCGTGTTATGAACCTGGTATGCTGTTCAGGAAAGGATCAACTCATGCGACATAATGCACATGTGATTGCCGACAAACATGGCATGTCATCTGTCTTGCATGCATTCTGACAGAACACATACATTCCACACGCATGTCTAGTTCTTTGAAGCCTTCACACTCTCTTCGAGGCCACCAGCAACAAAATTTTGGGCCATGTAAAAAAAAGCCTAGTTTCAGATAGTGCAGATGCAAAGCAGCCTCCGTGCTAAATTTTACATTTGAAATACGAGTGGAGGCATCACCAAAGGCTTGCAAAAGTAGCAAATTTGATACAGAAACTGGGAAAAAAATGCCGCAATTATCACTTGCCGTAAGTGATGCATGACTCGCAATGCAGAGCTCCTCAGCATGACATCGGAGATTAGGCAACACCCGCGGCGTGCTGAAAAATCATGGAGGCAACGTGTCGACCTGATAACCGCTAACCACTAGGTGCACGCATCATTTGCTTAGGTGCTCTTTAAAGGCTTCTAATAAGAAATTAGACAATTACAAACACCACAGATGCCTAAATTGCTTCAGTAGTATATATTACTCGTTCATAACCAATTTAGCCAAAACAAAATTTTGTTGCAGTTGGCCTTCAAGAGCCTGTGGTGCCACTTAAATGGTCCCTAAAGAGGAAGGAGTATTAAGTAAGGTGGTATTAGTACATAGCACATTACACATCTGCAATATCAAAACAGCCACTCTTACCATGAGAGGATGCTTGGTAAGCCAGTTAAAGACCCAAAAACAGAAGGTGGTAGTGACGCTACCAGTAAATAAGGACTGCATTACCGTATTTACTCGCATAATAAATGCACTCGCGTAATGAACGCACAATACACTTTTCCAATCAAGTGTGTTTTTTTCTTTTCCTCACATAATGAATGCACCCTGAATTTCCTGCCGTGAAGTAGGAGAGACACGGTACGATTCGGCATCTGGTATGGCGTCTGGCGGGTACGATTGTATTGGACACCGTATTGGACATCAAATCTTACCGTGTGTCTCCTACTTTTATCGCAATAGCAATTATATGGACCCTCCAGGCGAGCTTTTGCCATCGGCACCGACGATCACCCCTCAATAACTGCGTTCAAGGGAGGAAAGCGGGGAGAAAACGTGCCATATTCCGTCGCGCACATTGCGCTGGGGAGAGGTAAGGGAGGGAGGCGGCGTAGCAACTGCGCATTGCACGGCCGCGCACGCCCTATCTTGAAAGCAACCTGCGTCGAGGGCTGAGTCTAGGTGCGACGGCGGCTTATACCTTTGCGCATGCTCCATTATCGCCACTCAGTTCGCGTTAAAGCGCTACACGGCACGAAGGTCACTTCACTTGCTGTTGCTGCCGCGCTTGCTCACGCCAGGGTTGTGGCAGCGGGTACCCGCGGTCATCGAGCGTAGTGTGTTTATGTTTGCCTGTGCGTGCTAACATCATGCTTGTTAATTTTACATAGTTAGCGAATGTTCGCAAGTCTGTACGGCCAATAAAACTATTATCCTTACTTTGTGTAGCTGTCTACGCATCTGCTATCGCAATCAATGGTTCGCCTTTTGGGCGAAACTGGGACTTTTTTAGAGATGACAGCAGAAAAAAAAATCACTCAGAATTTTACCCCGCATAATGAACACGCCCCCCCAACTTTGCGCATATTTTTCGGGATAGAAAGTGGGTTCATTATGCGAGTAAATATGGTACATTGTAAACAAAATATAGATTCATCCTAGCAAATTTTAATAAATTTTACTGCTTTGACGCTGCCCAAATATGAGAAAATACATCAAAATCCATGACATCACACTGACATACAGGTATTATGGTTTGACCATAAAATTCAAGAAAGAAAAATTAGGCCTTCATTTTCTCTAGCAATTAACCTGTTCCTGACAAAAGAATGAAAACAGTTCTGAAGCAAAACATTACCTGTCTAAATTGATTTAGAGCCACTTGAATTCACAGTCCCTCTTTAAGCTAGTCCTTACGGTTTAAAGCAGGGGTTCCCAAAATAAATTCCACGGAACCCAGGGGTTCTGCCATTGGCATTTTAGGGTTCCGAAAGTGGCCAAAACGAATCTGATGCCCTCCACGTTTCGGTAGACTTTTCCATTAGAGTTTCAATTAAACAAAACCACCGTACACCATAACAGCACTTCAGTAGTCTTCACGAGTAAGATCATCGCAGCAGCGGTGTTCAAAACTCATTGCTGTGCGATTCGCAGGCCCACGCCGCACTGGACGTGTTTCATTCGTGCTCATGGGGTGGTCTGAACGAGAATGGACTCTTGAAAGCCAAAAGACACAAATCTTGTGGCGTGTCAACCCATTCCTGACGTATGACAAGTGGCCATGAGCGTACTGTAAGACACACAGGGTGCTTCCACACGAGATTCGCGGGAAAGGCATGTTGATGTGGTCACAAAGCTTTTTCCACATATATACATACAGGCTGGTTGAATTCTGCACTGTGTCAGTTTCTACTTTGTCCAAAATAAAAAAATTGGGGACGTTAAGCTTTGGTTAACCCTGGTTGATAACGAAAGCTTCAGTGCCCTGGATAAGGCCATTGTCGAGCTGTGGCCAAGGTGTGGTTTCGCAATGATATACAGACACGTTTGCAATGAATACAGTGTTCATTCAACTTTTTTTTTTATGCCTATGAAGACACTGCGGTGATCAGTAAAGTAGTGAGACTTGGTTGCAACTCGCAGCCGGGCCCAACTCTATTCGGGCAACGGTGGCAATGTCTCCTTTCAGGGCTCCGTAAAGGCCTAAATATAGTCCGATGTAGCATGAACGCGCGCACACGTTATGCCTCCACACCTTGCCTTTCCAGCTTCAAGCCGATCAACAACTTGTACTTGTGCAGTGGCTATTCCTCTTTGCACTACATTTTAGGTCAAAGCTCACTGGCTGAACCGATTAGGATGAGTTAATAGCACCACGAGTTTAATGAATTCTGCGCTGCAATGAGTTCCCGGGGTCTGCGGAGATAACAATATGAACACAAACCACACACAAAGTGCATTCATTGTAAATTGTTTAAGTTTGCTATGCACTCTGACTTCAGGAAATGAGTAACTGTTTGCACTACAGCCAATTGAAGCCAAGGAATGCACGGATGAAATTAACTGCGTCAATTAACTGATGCGTAGAAATAATAATGAAACGGGAAATAAAACTAAAAGAGAAGAGAACTTGCCACCGGTGACCTGAACCCACCACGACACGTATAATGCTCTACCAATTGAGTTACAGCAGCAATTTTCTGCAACAGCACCATCACGACCCATAAATGGCACTGACTAGCACTCCCAGGGCTAGATCTAGTACGCCCACACACATTTACCCAAGAAAGTGGCAAGGGGGAGAGCTGCCGCCGTAGCTCAATTGGTAGAGCATCGTACGTGCCATGTGGAGGTTGTGGGTTCAGCTCCCACCAGCGGTAAAGTTGCCTATTCATCATTAGTAGCCAGTGCCCTACAGAAATCCTAAGGTCAACTGACCGGTAGTTGATGTTGCGCTTGGTGTCCAGTGCCCAGCGGTCAATGGCCCGCCGCATGCGCATTAGCACTTGACCACGCGAGACAGCCTGGATGGCAGCCTGGTCCCAGCTCTCAGCCCCATCTGATAGGATGTGTGCCAGGATGCCTGCTGCATTGTAGCTCACCTCGATGCCATCACTCTCGCTGTCCAGCAGCTCACTGCAACCAACAGTGATTGCATCAGTCGGACAGTCTATCAACCAAAGGAATAACGGGCACGCTACAAACAAGAGGAACAGTATTAATCAGGTTTTCCATGTGCATGTGTGAACAGCACTGCACACGCATGCTTAGCCCAGCCATTTTTTCTGATGGAGCACAATTAGGAATGTCCAAACACTAGTGAAATTTTGTAACTGATCGAATATGAATATTCTAAAAAAATGGGCTTCGAATATTGAATTTAATATTGAATATTTAGAACTTCTAAACAAACAGAAATATAAAGGTTGCATGGACTACGTTTGCAACAAAAGGCTCATTCACGTTATTTGATACCACTAATACCATTAACAATTGAAAGTCATTTCAACTGAGAAGCTTGTTCATCAGAAATGAAGGAGAAGTGATTGTATCTGGTACATCATGAAAATGGCAGTAATGAAACAAAGCGTCGCCACAGGTACGTAGCAGCAGAGTGTAGTGCTTATTGAAAGAGATAAGCACAATATTACAGCAATGCACATTGTTTGAAAAGAATTAAATTCTGGCGAGACTGACCAAATAATTAATTTGTCAAAAGAAAGGCAACAAATTTATAAGCTGCTTAAGGCGGGGCGCATGTTTAATTAATGACTGGAAACTAATGTGCAGAAATGATCTCAAGGCATCTGCTAAAGAATCGGTTTGTTTACGCAACAACCACGGTTCTCCTGCAGCAGTATTCTTCTCTCGTAGACTGCAACAAGTGTTGAGCAGTAAGGACTATAGCAGTAATAGTGTGCATATCTTGAATGTGTTTAGAGAGTGCGGGATGGGCAACAAGTGTAACTGCGCCAATTTTTTTTTTTTTTATCATTCCTATCACAGCATGTGAAGTGGCCTTTAGGCAAGTGATACAAATAGAATATTGTCCATAGTACAGTCAAACCTTGTTACAACGAACACCACATTAACAAACATTTCAGATTAACGAACTTTGAAGAAATACCATGCCGACTGCCTATAGTTTCAATGTAAAAATATTTCAGTACTACGAACTTCAGAATAACGAACATTTCAGAATAACGATAGTTATTTAATTCCCATGTCACCTTAACAACACCTCAGTACTACGAACTCATATTCCGA
This sequence comes from Dermacentor silvarum, assembly GCF_013339745.2. Classification (NCBI taxonomy): domain Eukaryota; kingdom Metazoa; phylum Arthropoda; class Arachnida; order Ixodida; family Ixodidae; genus Dermacentor; species Dermacentor silvarum. The sequence continues at coordinate 346,906,168 of NC_051154.1, read as the reverse complement.
AATGCGAGGATTCTTAGATTTCAGTGTATCAGCCAGAGCTGTAAGGTAGCAGACGAAGAGCGGACGCCTTGCAACTTGCTTCCCGCAAAAACCAGAAAATGGTGCGGGAGGGCAAAAATGAGAGTGGGGGACTTTTTTTTTTCTTTCCCCCCCCCCCCTCCGTTGTGAGGAGGCATCAGGTTTTGTGAGAGGAGAGGTGAGGAGCATGGGCTCTGAAAACCTGAGACGGTGCAGGAGAAGAAAAAAAAAAAAAAAAAACAACAAAAGTACTAGCCACCATAACAAATGCTGAAGTGGACCTTTCCTTTTGCTTTTTTTTTTTTTTTTTCCTGTTGCGGAGGCGACGATGCATTGCATTTTTCTTGCTTTCTCAGTTGTTTACGTGCTGTCACCCGTATCAGGCCTCTCCATCATTTTTCTTCTTGGTATTTTATTGTGTTGGAAGTGCAGTCTGGCTTTGGTATTGCCATGAGCTCAACTCTTCCTGCAGCCTGCTTTTACCAGCTGCTCCCGGACAAGACAATGCATTTTAAGGGAGAACAGTGCAAAGGTGGCAAGAAGCCGAAACTTCGAGTCACCGTTCTGCGTTGCTGCAATGCAGATGGGACTGAAAAGTTTAAGCCTCTAGTGATCGGGAGGTTTTCGAAGCCATGCTGCATGAAGAATGTAGTGTCACTGCCGTGCCACTATTGGGCAAACCAGCACGCCTGGATGACCCATGAGCTGTTTTCCGAGTGGCTGCTGATGGTAAACGAAAAGATGAGGAAGGAGGGGCGGCACATTTTGATGATTGTTGACAATTGCTCGGCGCACACTGTCAACATACAGCTTACAAATGTGCGTCTGGAGTACCTACCACCAAACTGCACATCTGTACTGCAGCCACTGGACCAAGGGATAATAAGGAGCGCCAAGTCGCACTTTCGGAAGCACCTTATTCAGCGGCTGCTCATAAACCTGTGCCTGCAGCACTCGACAGCCATCAACATCTGACAGGCTGCGGAAATGCTTACAGGCACATGGTGGAGCGTCACGTCTACCACCATTCAAAACTGCTGGAAGAAGGCTGGCCTGACGAGAACAGATGGCCAACCACAAAGCAATGAACCGGCAGCGAAGGGCAGGTTCGAGCGAGCTCTGGAGCGAGATTTCCAAGCAGCTAGCCGTCGATCCCTCAGCCACATTTGACGACTATGTCCAGTGTGACGAGGCGATGTGGACATCAGCAGAGCTGACCACAGATGACATCCTGTAGAGCATCCAGGGCACAGTGACTCAGGATGAGGAGTGCAGCGATGATGACATGGACAATGATGTCACGGACCACGACGGTGCTGTGGTAGCACCCGAAGATCGCGACGAGTCCGTGTCAGCCACAGATGCGTTGGACTACTTGAGGAAACTCCGCACATTCATAGGAAAAAGCGGCACAGCGACCAAAGCAGTGCATAAGAATGTGGACAGTCATGCTGCAGAGTTTGTGCTGCACCCGCCAGAAAATGATTACGAACTATTTCAAATAAATGCGCGTTGCCTGATTATCACGTGTGCATTTTTGTGAGAAACGAGTTCAAGGACGTACCGTTGCAAAGGTAGGTCGTTTGCGTTACTGAAATGCTATTGTGATGGTTAATTTTGCGGCTGTGCTGCAAAACTAAGATTTCAGTTATATACCTGAGATTAGATACCTGAGATTATACTGAGATTTCACTGTACTGAGTTACTTGAGTATCATTTGCCTACTATGTACCACTTTTTTTTTTCAAGCTTGGTTGAACTTATGTGAAACATCCAGCACTGCGAATAGCTGTGAGCAACGTTTTGACTTGCACATTAGGAAGAATTTCGATTTGGACACACATCAGAAAAATCCCTTTCATACTGGCACAGAGTGTACTAAACCTGAAACCCAAAACACTGAATGCATTACTGAATTTATGGTGTTCTTTCACAACACAATAAGCACATGCCTGTCACGATTGCCATGCACAAAGCTGACATGAACACGTGTCTGTCCCAAAATCAAGCTGCATCACAGGGTTCTTGCAAAAGCACACCTACCTGAACACAAGAAGGTACTCGTCACGCATGAGCCGTGGCCTGAGCTCCCGTACTTCAGCCACGTTGCCCTGCACAGCAAGACACAGCCATTAAACTCCGTCACATGCTTAGCCACAAAATATCTTCAAAGGTCTAGCTGCCTCCTTTTAAAAGCTAAGTGTCAACTTCGGCCCATAAAATTTGGCAGAACCCATCTCACAATGACTTTCGACGGTAATGAGTCTAGCATTGAATTAATGTAGCCACACGACGCATTGCCACAATCGAAATGAGTTATGTATGAGGCGTGTAACTGCAGCTGGATTCCTCTTTCGTGCTTCCCTAGAACACTTGGCACCATCTAGCGCTGCCACCACGAAGCCTGCACATGGCCTCCGAAATGTATGGCGTGCAAGTGCGTGGCGAAAGCTGAGAAATGCATAATGCAGTAATCGAGCTCCTCTCTCACGCTTTTTTCTGGACATACTGTGCCATCTAGTGGTGCTGCCAAGAAGTCCATGTACGGCCTCCGAGACGAGAAGCATGGTGCACCGATGAATCGTTGAGAATCGCTAAATGATGAGAATCGATTGCTCACTTCCCTCGAATTGCTCCCTCGTATGTAGTGGTGTGCGAATATTTGAAACTTTCAAATAACGAATTGAAAAGTTTTATTCGATTCAATCTTTGAATCGAATCGTCCCTATTTGTAAATACAAATATTTTTCAAATACTTTGTAAATATTTCAAAATGTCAACTGCACCCAATTAAACATAAAATTGGAGCAAACACCCCAGCGCACATTGTATATACCAAAAACATGAGAACTTGCACAGTAGAGCAGGCTACGTCGCTTAGGTAGCCATACTTTACAGGCCATATATACAGCTATCGTTCGCACTTCCCGAGGAGCCCTGTGTATGTGAAGAAACTACTTGTTTGCTCCTAATGCGCCATTTGTGCTTTTATTAAACACTTCATAAGGTGCTATGTAATGCAAAAAACTTGCTAACTTTAAAGGGTCCCTGAAACGGTTCAGACAAATTTTGTAGACGCGTAGGGTACAGCTACAGTAAAACATTTGCGTCACAATTTAAGCGAAGCGTCTCATATTAAGAGAGCTACGGACGATTACGAGTTACCCTCCTCCCTAGCCATGCATTTCCTCAACTCGTTCGCCGAGTGATCGGGGCTAAGCTCCGCCTTCGCTGGCTCTACGTCATGTTGTGACTTGTTGTCGCCTATTTCCGGTTGTCTTGAAGCCAGAGCGAAAGGCTCTCCAACCTCTCCGCTAGTCGCCCGGCCGTTGATCCTCAGCGAGAGCGATCAAGCAGCGTGCGTTGCGAGCGTTCTGTCGCCAGCGCCGAGCGTGTCCGGTATTCCGGTAACCACAGGCGGGCTGGGTGTTTTGACAGATAGCCAGAGGCGTAAACTAAAGCCCCTCCATACCGCTGTGATGATGGAGCTTCGTAGACGGTCTCAAAAATCACTATTCGCACACCTCTAGTCATATGTGCCACAGTAGCACATACTCAGCGACCCAAATTGACCCGAGGTTCACTCAAGAGCAGCACATACCTAGTGCATTCATGGCACAGCCTGCTAAAGCATCGGGCTGCTGTCCTTGAGGAAACCTTGTGTTGTGGGTTCGATTTCACGTTAGAGTGGCACGTTCCCAGTGGTACATACCTGGTTATCCAAGTTGCCATCAAAGACATTAATTGAAGAACACAGCACAGACCTAGTGGCACATACCCAGTTCTCCAAGTTGGCGTCACTTGGGCACAAAACGAGTTTCTTCGAACAGCAGTACCTACCCAGTCCCGCATCTACAGCGACCCATGTCAGCCTGATCGTTGAAGGGTGGCACATACGTACACATTGCTACATATGCAGAGACCCAAGTTAGTCCGACGGTTGGTTTCGAACCCTGTTTCCTCAGCACAGATGGCCGACAGGCTAGATTTCTTTAAAAATGTGAACTTCAAAGGGTTAACGAGGAAGAGGTGCCAGAACAGTTTGTGCCCCTGAGAACAATGGAGACTACAGCAGCCTTGGCTGTGCTCGAGTTCAAGGAGGCCACACATGGCACAGAGAAAGTACTCCAGAGGCTGGAGCTAGAATATGGAGCACAGACAAGGAAGCACCTTGAGCAAGTGACTAAGGCAAGTACCTCACAAGCACAGATAACAGCTCTTGACAGCTCTAAAAAGCTGAAAGGAAAAGGAGAGAGCTTGAACCAATTGCCGATGAGCAGCGTCTGGTTGCAAAGGAAGGCCCAATCTATGTAGCATGGGCTTCGATTGATCGCCATTGCCACAGAAATTAAGTACTATATTTTGAAAATTTTAAACTGATTTTTCTGTTTCCATTTTTTTGCCAAGCACCCTAAAACCCGAAAAACTATCCTTCCTAAACTGTGTTACAAAAAACATGCTTTTAAGATGGTTTCTACACTAAAATTTTGCTAGGAACAAGACTATGTACTGCTTGAATTTGTAAATTGCTTCAAACAGCAAAAAAAAAAAAAAAAATTTCTTAGATACACCAACAAAAAATTAAAATGTTTCCAGTGATGCAATGTTTATAAAAAACAAAAAAATGGCACATAGCTGCCCTTATCCTGTACTATACTCCTGAGACCCAACAAAACCTTTCAAAATCAGTTCCGATTGTAAACTGCTCTCTCACAAAAATCAGAACATATGTGCTTGATCACATGGCATGGGTCACTTCCATGAATGTGGACAGAATCAATTTCTCCAGTTTGTTCTAATAAAAGCATTGTTTGTAAACTCAAATAAACGGTTAATGTGACATGACATGACGGTTCATTGCTTTCACTTTTCATCGTGGACTGCCGCATCATATGGTGCCATTTACAATGTAGTGCACATTATTTTTCGCAGTCACTGATGATGCAGCTGTACGACTTGCAGAAAAGATCCATTTTTTCAAAAACCAGTGGCAAAAAAATTATTCAATGCTTGACATACTCTGCCTGCTTCACCTAGCTTTATCTTATACAAGAACATCTTAGCCTATCCTTTCTGGTATAGTTTATTGTCTCTGGTGTAATTTTGAAGCCAACCTCCACAAGGTTGGAGTTCAAGGAGGCTATAAGGCCACCCATAAATTATCTATTAAAAAATGAATATATCTTAATTATTTTTAAAACAATAGTTTTCCTAAGCAGACACACTCAGCTGCACAATGTGATCACCATAACTTTTTTTCATGTTTGCACTAAATCAATGCAATTTCAAATATATTCTAATGGTTGCTAGTGTATTCCTCCAAACTTCACCAGAAGTGGAGGAATACAAAAGGAGATGACACAAGGAGTTGAAATGGGGACAGGGGTGAGATCCCGCATAAAAAGGAGGAGGGAAAAAAATAAGAGAGCCCAAGTGGTCAAACGACTAGGTCAGAAGCATGCTTTGTTAAATCAGTCAGACTGACAGCACTCGTTGCCTGTCTATATGATGAATACCAAAAGCCTTTGTCACCATATTTTGCTTGTTCCTGATGTCGAATGGTTTGTGGTATGTAGTTTATAGTATGTGGGAGTGCTCACATACTGCAAAATGCCACCATATTGTAGGCATCATAGCAAGCCACTTATAGACTTGAGTACTGTGGTAACATCACTCACCAGCAGTCCCATCATGTTTCGCAGCAGTTCAGGCTTGTCCGTGAAAATCTGAAACAAGAACACACAAATATGTGGATGCTGCCATCAAAAAATTGAACCAAATGAGCCGACTTATTGACCTAGCACACACTAGCTTAGCGCAAAAGAAGAAATTATTAGGAAAAAACAGCATACTGTAAAGGTGGTACTGTGGCTGCAAGCTGCATTCACCATCACTTACGCGGCAGTCAGCAGTAAAAGGTGGCACGTGCGGATTTTAAGCTGGTTTTTGGCATCAAGGCGATGCTTTCAAGACCACTTTTCAAATCATTAAAAAAATTTTAGGGGTGTGCGAATACTCAAAACTGAATCAAACAGTGCATGTTCGAATAATTACATTAGCAAATCAAATATCTAATACAGTCGAGACCGACTATATCGAACCCGTTTATATCAAATTATCCCGTATATCAAACAATTTCTAAACACGGTAAATTTACATGGAGAATATATAGCAAAAGTTACTGTTACATCGAACAAGATAGCAACGACAACCGATATATCAAACTCCATGTGTCTCAAAAGTGCCCCAGCAAGTTGGCTTTCCCTCGCGGTGGCGGGGAAAACTGCCGGCGCCACCCTAGAAAAAGTGGCTTAGACCCGGCTGTGCACGGGCGAACACCCCCCTGCAAAAAATTATCCTGGCCGGCTCGAAGCGCTTACAGCCAATCAGAAGCCGTCGTGCTTTCTCCGAGGCGCGGAGGCGGTACAAGTGAGCACCATTTTTCTTTATGCTTGTGTGCCTGCTGCTGCCTCTTTTCCTCGAGTCCTCATTCAGCGTGGTCCGTGCTGGTGGTGTTGCCTGTTGGCGCTCTGTGAACTTTCTTGGCACGCTGTCGTCATGGCTTGTGCAAAGAGGCAGAATTTGCCGTTCACCGCGAAACTCGAAATCATAAATCGAGTCGAGCGCGGTGAGAAGAAGTCTGACGTCGCCGCCACGTACAAGATTCCAAGGAGCACCTTGAGTACTATCCTGAAGAACAAGGCAGACATCAGGGCCAAGTCGGACAAAAGGCCAGGTGCCCGTGGTGCCCGACGTGTGCGCACTGCTGTGTACGAAGATGTCGAAGCGGCCGTTTTCAAATGGTAAACGGCCAAAGTAGGGCACGCAACTAAGCCACCATATTAATAAAGTACTTTTCTTATTGGTATGTGCCTTTGCGTCATCAAATCCTATAGCGGGCCTATATCGAATTATGCCACATATCGAACTAATAAACGTTTTTTGGCGAGTTCGATATACCCGGGTTCGACTGTATTCGATTTTTAGAATATTCAATATATTTTGTGTAGAAACCCACACAGTGCTACATGTTGCATACTCTGTAGCCCCTCACGCTTGATGCCGCCATGCGAGCATTTCACTAAGTTTTCGCCACAAAAGAAGCATCGAGCGCACCACAGACGGGCTACCCCTGCTGAGTGGTAGCAGACTTTGTCACTGTGAGTGCTCCCTGACGGCGGCCCAATGCTGGGATCGCACACACACTGCCCGAACTACGTACTTAGTTTGTACAAGGTCTGTCCGGGTCGACAGACCATTTGAAATGATAATGCGACACGGACCGAGAGAACAGCAAGAAAAGTAGCACATATTTTGTAAAATACGAAAGGATATGCGAAGATCAGGCCGATTAGCCACTGATAGACCCACAGATCGTGTTGGATATGTGGCGACGCACTTCATACCACTTCAACAGCCATCAATCTAAACCACACGCGTGATCTCGAGACCGCTCACTGTTAAGCCACCCTTATAAACTTACTAGTGGCAAGCATTCCACAACAGCTTGCGGCCAGCAGCAAATTTTCATCAAGGCCACACTGCCTAGGCCATTAGGCCTAATCGGTGCTGCTTCATCGGGCGTCGGCGACTAAAGTTACGGTTTGGTGCCGAATCAATGCAGATCTATTCGCAGCAGCCCCGCGACACTTGACACTCCAACAACAGCCTCGCAAACGAAAGCGAGTGCATGGGATGGCAACAAAGTTGTTCACGGCCACCATCTTTGCAAGACATCGTACAGCCTCCTCTCGTTTCCGACGTCGTTCATAGACACATCGATCTCTTTTTGCAGCTTCGAGCAACAAGTGACTAGACTAGTTTTGGATTTACACTGCAGGTACAAAAGTGTCACGGCGCAGTTGCATGCATTTGCGCGGATGGCAGATAAACGAATAGAAGGGGGCGGGGAGTGTCGCACGCACTTGTCGTGCCCTCCAGGTTTCAGAATCTGTCAGTTGGCAAATCATGCTGAACCTGACAATGAAACAGCAAGGATGGTGCCTGCTCTTTCCTGCCCATACCAGCTACGCACGAAGCAGTGATTGAGTCACGTGATGCGCAGTCATCTGTCACGCAGATTGGCCTTACAATAACTAACCTTCTGTATTTTGGAGAAAAACCAGAAAGCAACACCTTCTATGCAATAAATGAAAGATTGCTGCAAAACACAGGTCCAATATTAAACTAAGAACCTCAGTGGCAATCAGCTCAACAGAATGTCACTAATTCATTAGTTCCAGAGAAAAGAAAGCGCTTGATTCTACAGTTAAACCTGCTTATAACGAACATCCATATAACGAATTCCTGGACGTAACGAAGTTTTTCTATTCCCCGCCGTTACTCCATAGAAGCACTTGTATTTGAGACCTCTACGTAACGAAGTGGCAGCGGGAGACCCCCTCGAAATAACAAATTTTCCTCGCCAACAACCTAGAGACCTCGCCCCAAATTTTGTCATTTTTACACGAGCAGCAACCGGAAGCACCTTCTCTGCCGCGACAGAACGTGAAGCGCAGCGTCGCGCTTGGCACGCTCGAATTCAAGGCGACTACGAGCGCACGTGTGCGTGCGTGGGAGCGTGCGCGAGGCAGGCCTGCATCCCTCGACCCGGGGACCTTGCAGCCGCGGGCGTGACCTTTTTTCCTCCTTTCATTCAAACCCGATCCCGCCGCTTGCTGCTGCTGGCCTAGCCTGCCAAGCCGGTACTCTTCCTTTCCAGTTGATGTTGCCGACGAAAAAAAAAAGACATTTTTTTTCAACACGCTGGCAGTGCCACTCTTTCATTACTGCGCAAGTCTCTGCGCTTCACTTCACTATCCTGACACTAGGTGACACTATAGGGCCGTTTATAGTTTATAGTCCGACGGAACGAGCGCGCGCACGCTACATCACATTGGCGAAAACAATCCCCTCTATAGTCGAGCGCACCAGCGCAGCCAACGTAACCAGCGGCTTCCAATGCGCCCTGATGGGTCCAGCGCCGAATTGGCTCCTGACCCAATCGCGCATTGGCCGCGCCGACTGCGCACACCCATAATGCCATTTCGCGCGAAGAAATAAAGGCACCCACACCGCTTCACCGATGGTCGCAGACAGCTGTTCAAAGCGGCGCGCAGGCTTGGGATTGTTCTGCGCAGTGCTCTGAAGATAAGAGCCGACAGCGCGCGCGTCGGAGTATAGAGGAGATTGAGTTTTGGCTGGCGCAGCGCAACCGGCGTAGCGTGACTGGCCGCAAACGGCGCTGGCCTGCACGCCGATAACGTCACACTATAAACGGGCTTATACAACGCAACGACGCAATCGGTAAGCGGTAAGAATCGAGTAAATACGGTAAGCGTTTCTTTTTCGAATTTTCGTGCTGAACCTGCATATAGCAAAATCCTCTTTATAACGAAGTTCTTCGGGAATTTGTCAATTTCGTTATATCCAGGTTTAACTGTATTCAACAGAAATTATACTGATAAAGAATATTTTCAAGGCCTTCATATACTATAACTGAGCTGTAATCAGTGCTGGCACACTAATTTGGTGTTTCCTTTAATAAGCATAGACTGTACTGTATCATTTATATGTAACTAAGTTACTGATAGCTTGCTACATTCTTGTTATGCAATACTAGGAGACTTCCGAAAGTGTGAAGCACCGTATTTTATTGCCTAAGATTTGTAAGCATTATATTTTGTGAAAAACTTTCCGATATTCAATATTCGATTCTATCTTCTCCTTTTTTTGCCATAATTTGATTCGACATCTACTACAGTCAAACCTCGTTAATACGTACCCGCTTAATGTGTAATTGCGGTTTAAACGTAGTCGCCCACCCAGCCCCCATTGAACCCCACGTATTGGCTGACCGCTTAAGCAGTAGTCGCTCATAGCCCACCAAACGGTTAGTGCGTACTATTTTTGTTTCTTATCTACTGCACAGGCACAAAATTGGCAAAATCTCATATGCCCAGACGTTCGATTCTCGAGTTGCGATGCCTGAACGACAGCCGCCAGCGATAGTGAACTTGAAATGTGGCCACCATGACTTATTTCCTGCACATGCTGCTGTTGCGATTGCCACGCATAAAAGCATGGCCTTCGAGATTAGCTCCCGGTAACGTGATGAAGCCGCCAGTAGGGGGTGTGAATTCGCTGTTACTGTTAGGATGTCTCGATGCCCAGTCGCCGTCGAATCTCGATAATTCGAACTCGAAGGGGCCCGGAAATTTGTTTGAATGAAAGAAAGTTCTAATTAAAGAAAGGACCTATTTTTGAAGTATTAGAGCACCATAGCATGATGCACGAACGGTGCGAGTCCTGAACTATCGCGGCGCGCAACGGCCCACGCCAGCCAACGCTCGGCAGCAAACGAAACTTTAGGGCACTGGATGGCGCCGTTCGACGGCAAGACAGGCGGGCGTGCGCGGAGACCGTCGAAGGTGAGGGAGGAGGGCGGCAGGGAAGCGGATTTGACCTCGGCAACTCCGCCGCTTCGGCGGCAGTGGCTTCGGTGGCTCCCCTCGCCCTCTCTCTCAGCTCCCTCGCAGCTCCCTCCCCTTCGACTGTCTCCGTGTGCGCCCGCCGCCGGTACAGCCAGCCGGCGCAGATTAGCCCGCTCCTTGAAGTTTCGTTTTCTGCCGTTATCGGGAAGCGAGCATTTGCCGGCGTGGGCAGTTTCGTTAGCCGGACTGGGCCTCCGCCGCTGCATTAAGGGGTCTCTCCTAAGCTTTTGCTTTATGGCGGTGTCGGAGCAATGCCGCTCGGAGGTGCTGCCGAGTCATTTGGCGCGCTGCTGAGAGCATTGTCGGTCCACGGTATGTTCGAATTAACCCGTCGCAAATGCTATTGCGTTCGAATTACCGAGCGTTTTCGCTTATTGAAATACACAAAACTTTGACGGGACCACAGCGTCAGTTCAAATAAACCGCCAGTTCAAATTAAGCGTGTTCGAATTAACGAGATTCGACTGTAGTAACCGTGCAAAAGCACATTTTATTGCGAAGCGCATTTCTGCCGTCACCGTGGACGTCGCTTTGAGGTTCCGTATAAAGTCCAAACACGTCAACATCGTCGCCGCGTGCCGTACGCTGTATCTCGCGCGCGCGAGGGAGAAAGGCAAAGGTGGGGCGGAAGCGCGCTGCTCCTGTGGCGCACAGCGGGGGAGGCGAGAAAGGGACGGGTTTGGGTTTACTTCGGCGGCGGCCGCCGTATCTTGAAAGCGATCTGCTGCATGGAAAAAGTACGCGCCCACACGGGTATCTTCAAAGCGATCTGCAGACAAAGTGCAACTAGCACTGGTAGCTTCATATGCACTGTGCTTTCGACATCTAGTTTGCGTTGAAGCGAGAGACTGCACGCTCGCTGCTGCCGCACCTCCTCACTCGGCGTTTTGACAGCTAATTTCTGCAGTCATCGAGCGAGATGCGTTCATGTTTACCAGTGCACGCATTACACCATGCTTGTTAATTTAGTTAGTCAGCGGGGCCTCATGGACAAACTGGCTCGCAGCCTTATCAAGTTCGAAGATGCCATCGTCGCGGCAAGGCCGCCACGGCGGCAAGTGAAGATTACCGGTTTGTTGCTGCCTACCCATAAATAAAGCCTGTCTGAGTCCATGTGTTTGAGAGCATGGTGATGTAGTTCTTTTCTGGCTGGTAAGTAGCCGCTAAACAGGCATTGGCGGTTAATTCGTACATCGTTTAGTGCGTACCTAAATGTTGTTCCCAGCCAACTACGTACAGTGCAGACCACTTATAACGTAACCGCTTTTAGCGCGGGACCGGTTATAGCGTGGGTTTTTTTGACCACAGATATATCTTCCATAGAACTCAATGTATAGGCGGACCGTTTATTGCGTAGGCGCGCAGAGCAGAATACCGGTTATAGTGCGGTTATTTTAAGCGCGCGACCATGAAATTGGCGCACGGCCTTTTCTAGGAGGCGTTGAGCACGGCCCGCACGGCCGCACGGTTGCCGGGTGCGCAAACGCGGAGGAGTGGGAGCACGGGCGCATGCGTGGAGACCAGCGGCGAGAAGCCGAAACAAAAATCGCAGTTTCCCCGAAAGGCAAAGCAAATTTACTAGTCGAGTATACGGAGTAAGGATAGTAGTTATATCGCCAGCATAAACTTGGCCACATCCACTTACTAACTGAATTAACAAGCATGGTGTCAGCGCACACAAGCAAACATGAATAGATCGCACTCGACGACGGCAGACAAGCACTGTCAAAACGCAGGCGTGAGCAAACGCGGCAGGACCAGGGACCGAAGGTTCGTGTGGTCTATCACTTCAACGGAAACTCAGCGGCAAAAGCACAGCGCATACAAAGGTCAGAGCCGTGTGGAGATCGCTAGCAAGATACGGTGCGTGCGACAGCCCTCAACCGCGCAAAGTACGCAGTGGCTTGCAGAGAAAGCCACGCCCCCTCCCTCCTGCGCTGCCTTCGCGCTTTCCTCCTTTCGTGTGGGAGATTGAGTCGCCAGTTCCCCTTGCGCCCGGTCGCAAGATACGCATTGAGTGCCGCAGCTAAACGTCGCCTCCCTTTCCTCCCTCCCATCCCCCGACGGCCTTCCGCACGACGAGAGTCATCGCATTTGCTATCCGCCGTACGTTCGCTCTCCGTGATAGCACGCGTCCCTAGCGCGCTTTCACTCGCACATACAGCATGTCGTACAGCAGCATACAGCATTTTTTTTTTTCAGGAGTCGGAGCATGGCCGCGCGCGTAGAAACCAGCGGCAAAAAGCGAAACAAAAAGGAGGAGAAGGGCGAGAGACTTTGGAGGAAGGAGGGCACGCATTTTCATCGCTATAGCAGCGTCAAGAGCAGGGGTTCTCAAGCATGTTGGCCCCAGGAAACCCTGCTAAGCTTCAGCTAGTGCCCAAGGAACCCGCCCCCCCATCCTTCCAGTAATGATGCTGGGCGTAGCGTGCAACATGTTTGGGGCAACGGTGAGGGTGTACAGGCTATTTTGATGGTGATGTGCAACCCACGTGGTGCAAACTGGGTGCAATTGTCATGACCCAAGACAAGATAGCATCGCTACCAAGGCATGACACCAAGGCACACCACAAAAACGAACTTATATTCTTCGTTACACCTGAAAACTCTGTTAATTTGGCCAATTTTCTTTTGGTCCCGTGAAATCCTAATTAACGAGGTTTTACACTATGCAAAGTCTAAGACCTCTTGTGATGAAAGGTTAGAAGTCTCCCTGTGCAATATGCACTGAAAACTCTTTCTTCTTATATAAAGAATGAGTTTTCAGAGCGTATCACACAGGGGGACTTTTGTTATCATTAGAATTGGAATTAGTGTCGGCTCTACTTTGCGTACTGAAAAACCTTGTTTATTCGGATTTCATGGCACCGAAAAAAAAAAAATGGCCAAATTAACCGAATGTCGAATTATCGTGGGCATAAAAAAAAATAACAAATGCCTACTACATCAACCGCCTTTAATTTACTGAATGAATCCGCAACACCTGTTTCCATTTTGCACAAAAGCAGTGCGGAAACTGCAATTTTTGGCATCACGTATTTGATTAGCGCTCGCAGCGGCGAAGGCCTTGCGAGTTCCTTTGCAACGCACATCTTTATCTGAGGCACGCTTTTCCCTACCGCGCGCACATACATTATTTTTAAATGCCTAAGCATTTCTATGCTTACACAACGAGAAAACTCGCTTTCAAGATAGAGCCCGCAGCAGCGAGAGACGTTACCTTCTGGCTGCCTGGCGCTTAAGGGCAAGCAAAGCGGGGAAAACACAACGTGCCAAGTTAGCATCAGTCAGCATTGTCTGTCCGCTTCGCAAATCACTTTTAAGATACGGTCCACGCGACCGTACCAGAGTATGTTTGATCGGTCGGTGCCGCCGCCGAAGTCTTTTGATCACGGTTCATAATGGTTCGGCACGTGTGGACAACGATATAAAGAGTGCACGGCTTATGATAATCGGAACGTCATCAGCGCACATGGCACCACCACTTGCAGTACTTTGCTTGCGTTATCAATGCACCTTGTGCCTCTGTCCGCACCAGTTCAAGTTGCCGCAGCACTGCCGTTTGTACTGGTCGGATCAAGTGTCTTAACACTGATAATGACACCAGGCTGCGTGGAGATGAGCAAGTGGCACAATGCTTACGCATACATAGAGAACTCCCAGAGAAGTTTCTGCTTGACATTTTTGCCATTGAGCTGGTCGCCAACGAATTCTAGATGGTGCGCTTCATCCTTGACATTTCTGCTTTGAGTCAAAGCAAAACTACCGATTGTCGCAACCGGTACGGTACGAAACCGCGGCCGCTATTGACGGTGACCTTGTAGCTCTGAAGGCGCGAGACTAAATGCTGACCGCAACATCGTCCAAGGTTAGCGGTATAGAAAACACCATGCTGGCAACTCTGGGCTGCTCACCAAAACTAGCTCTTTCATGTACCCAGAATGCAGACCGAAATTCCCTAGTCGTCTACCAGTTGAACAAGCGAAGTGAAACTCGCTGTGCATATTTTTTTCCCTGCTGCCCATATGATTAATGTCGGACCCGCCTATAAGCATTGTTCTGTTTATAATATTTTCCTTCCTTGTTTGTTTTAGCCAGGATTACGTTATCTCGCGAGCGCTCACATGAATTCACAGGGAGATTGTTAGGACTGTTAACAATTTCATCTTCGGCGATGCCTTATGAATTTGTACGTGGCATGTGCGATCATTTGGATGAATTGTCTCAGTGGCGATGTTTGTTCACCCTTTTTGTGTATGTAAGTGGTCGATTGTGCGCGATAAGGAATCGGTTATTTGCATTAACCTGTGTGTGTGTTTATTTGACAAGAAATTCAGTTCACTCCGCGGTAAAGCTTCAGGCTCTTTCTATGTTCTCAAATTGCGCAAACTGTTCACATCTGTGCGCCCACTAACCTCATGATTCCAAAAAGTCACGTTAGAAACATAATCTTTCCGTTTTCTTGAACCAGTGAGCTTTTGCCGGTTAGCGCTATGGGAAGTCCGCGTGGTAGGCCGAAGAAATAAGACGACTGTTGCAATGCACCTGTAGATCGTGAGCGCGTTTGAGAACGCAGGTGATAGGCTGACTTTATTTGAACTTGTGAATCGGTAAGTCGTGCAGTGTGTGCTGCTATGAGATGCAGAATATGTAAAGGCACAAACGGAACCGTGATCCAGTTTTCTCAGACGTGCAAAATTTTAAAAATAATCGGTTCAGGTCAGACTGCCTATATCATAGCTGGAACCATGCAGTGCTGATGACATGCTGATTGCAAAATTAACTGCACCACCATTAGTTTAGTAACTGCTTTGTGGAGAAGATACCATTACATTTGCTAAATGTGTTGAGCATCGACAAGAAAGACTTACAGAACGCTCATTTGCTCACGGCAAGATATGTCAAGGACGGGTGTGCTGGGCCAGGGAAGCTAAGAAACCACAAACAAACAGGTGGGAGTGCAGGTAGGTGAATATTGGCCTCGAAGTCTTCGCAGAAACAAATATAGGAATGTTAGGGAACGACACGCCGTTCAAAAATCCGGTGAATGGTGAATGTTGAAGCGTGCGACAGTGAGTAAAGTAACAGAAAATAATTTTAAGAATGGGAGGGGGGGACCGCACAAAAGGTGTCAGGAAACAGTCGGCGGATAATTATGAGCATAGCGAGAGCGTCTTGTCACTGCCCGATCGCTCAACACCAGACGGCCGTGGCCAGTCGTCTAGCTGAGGCTCACGTAACCCACCGTAACATGTGCAACTTAGATTTCTCATAAATAAATGAAACATAGTTTCATTTATTTATTCCCTTTCTTTTCAGAATAAGCTGCAAGTTTAAACCTTGCGCCCAGATTCATCTCCAGCGTGCACAAACGTTGAAATCTGGATGGTGACTACGCATACGCGTTGAAATGGATGGTGACTACGCATATTTGAAGGCAAGCAGCCGACGCTTGCACCGAGTCAAAACGGAACAGCGACAAATGCAAGAATAAAGGCTTTAAAGGCACAATTAGGCACAAAGCGTTCTGGTGTTGCTGACATGTACGATTTTCGCTGATGACTATGGCGACATGGACTTGGCGAGCGCGGAACCAGGGAATATTTATCAGTGGCTCGCGGAACCCCTGGGTTCCGAGGAAAACACCTTGAGAACTGATGGTCTAGAGTGAACTAGATAGCAGAGTCCAAGCAGGGTGCACGGAGTGCAGGGGATAACGGTGGGGCACTCCTTTTTTTTTCGTTTTTTTTTTTTTCCAGGAATGGGAGCGTGGGCGTGCGCGTGGAGACCAGTCTCCAGGTGCAAATAACAGCGTTCCTCCGCTGATGCCACATCTGTCAGGAGAACTTGGTTACTGTGCTGTGTTGCGATTGTGTTGCATGTGTGTGGGTAGAATATGTAATAAATTGTGTTTGAAAGGTGGGTTGCCCGTTTGTGTTGTTGCCCGTTTGGCATAAGCAAAAGCCGAAAAAAACATGCTTTGGTTATAACGCGGTACCGCTTATAGCGTGGATTTTTACAACTCCCGCGACTTATGTTATAAGCGGTCTACACTGTATTAACAAGGTTTGACTGTATTCGGTATTCGCAACACTCCTAAAAAATTCAACCATAGACTCGCTCTATACAGCTAAAACAAAAATAAAAGACAGAGAACCTTCTCACATACAGAACCTACTGCATTGTACATTAAAAGACAAAAGAACTGCCTGAAAACTGCATTGTGAGCTACAATGGTGGAGGGTTCCAAATGAATTCTGACTGCATGGCATTCCTAAATGTACTATCTGTTTCACACTTAGGGGAAAACTCTGAGCGCCTTGCAAGGCGCTCTGAGTTTTCCTCGAAGTGTGAAACAGACCGTACAGTGAAAGCAAAGCACAGGCATTTTTGCATCCCATCAGTTGAGGTACAGACGCTTTGCAGTGAGCAGTTCGTGCAACTGAAACAAGATGGCATTGCAAGTCTGCTTGTGCCTGCGTCCATGAGTGGCCTTGTGCAAGGCCGAAATGCGTGGCGAGCAGCAGCCTTGCACGGCATTCATTCTGCTGGCTGAGAGCATTTGTGGTGCATTTATCAGATGTGGCAAGCCAGGAAAAAAAAAAAATTTGCACCGTCCCGAGTTTAGAGACAGACAGGCCTTTATGGGAACAGAGCGTGTTTGTGGACGAATTACACAGGCCTCTTCTGCACCAAAACTGGCTGTTATTTACGCACTGAATGCACAAGTGAGAAAGCTAATCTAGCAGTGCAAGTTGTCCAGCAGAAAAAATACTGACCACATCATGTGGATCGTTGCTCGCAATTTTGTTTGTTACCACAGCAATGAGCAAGCGGCCCGAGAACTATTTTGCATCACTCTCTGCACCTTTGACATGGATATTCAATACAACTGTGCATGTAGCACTTTCATAGCAATATGTTAGGAACAAATTCTTATGGCAATAGACACCTCCCCTGCTGTAGTCATGTCCCAAGGATCGGCAGCACTGGCATTGTGCAAACTGGCTTTCTGACCTAGCTCGCCTTCAGTATCAAGTCCAAATATACTTGCAACCTTGCATGATACAATCGACTTCCGTTAATTCGACCCTGTCAGGACGAATGAAATTGATCGAATTATCAGGTGGGTCAAATTAAACAAGATACAGAAAAAATGGCAGAACACACTGCCGATTCATTAGGCCCGATTCTAACACACCCCAGAATCAAGCGTGCACCCGCTGTATATGCGTATAAAGTAGAAAACTAACGCAGGGAAAACATTAAAGCTCCTAAATAAAGCAGAAATCTAATGTGCACTCCATATTTGGGGCAACAGTCTAATGTGTGTTGCACGATGGCACCCAGTTTCCTAACATCAGCTTCGCCACAATACACCAGAGTTGTGCAGTAAAGAAAACAAACGCCGCGAAGGCGGTTTTGGTTTCGTTTAGCATTGCACCACAAAGGCAATTTTGGGTCCAATTTTATTCAGAAAAAAAAGAAGAAAAAAGGTGCATGTTAGAATTCGGTAAATAATGTAATCAAACATTGTGAGCAACCATTATTGCTTGAAAATCTTCCTAGGACAGGCGGAAACAGGAGTTTTCGATGGGAGATGACATGCATTCAATGCACTCACTGTCCCCAATTTCATCCAGATCTACCACTAAAGGAGTCGCCATTGGGGTCACCATAGGGGTCAGGCGCGTGCGTGCCAACTGGCCAAGTTTGAATTATTCGGCGAAGGTCAATTTTAGCATCGAAATAATGAAAGTTTGGGCCCATAGAAATGCATGGGTGCCAGCCAGGAGCTTCATTTGGGATCAAATTAACCGGAAAATCTAATTATTCGGAGTCGAATTAACGGAAGTCTACTGTTTATCCAAGAAACGACATAGCTGCCTACAGTAGTTATTGAAGATGATCAACTGCACAGCAGAATATTTTTACCCATACAAAGACACAGCAAACAACGGTACTCTGAAATGTGCCCCTTCCGGTCAGTTAATTACTATTCAAACATTGTTCAACAGTGCTTTAGTTCTCAACAAATTACGTGGTAGTGTCTGCTTGCCAACATGTGCATAGTTTCACTGATGTACTGTATAGCTGTAAAAGAGACGCCTGAAAGTATTCCGAGTGTGCAAGTCCTTAAAACCATATATCCATAATGACAGTTACTGACAAAACTTCACATTTTTCGTTAGCTGCAACAATGATAAGTGTATAAAGGCACAGGAGCATATGTTTGGCTGGGTCAGATACAAGGACAATTCCCGTCAGCAACACAGAAAACAGCTGAATAGGAAAGTAGAGAATGCATTAACCCGTTCCGTGCCACACTATTATCTCGAATTTTGACCAAAAATGGCCAAGTTTCTTTATGGCAGAATTTTTTACAAAATACATTCCAGACAATGTTTAGTTATTCAAAATATCTACCGTTATTGCAAAATTGAAGGTTAACAGAACTGTAACATATACCGTACGATAGGTATGAAAAGAGAATATGAAATTCTATGTTTGCCTGCAGAGAACACACAGTGAAATATTCCAATGGGTCACCTATGTTCGCCACATCAAACGTCTTACCTAGGGACACCGAAAATTGGATCCAAGGAGGGAATGCAGGGGCTTTTTATGTCAAATTCGCACCACTGCCTTGTGACGTCAAAGCCATCAGAAGCGCCACTCCCAGAAGACGAGCCGAGTGTATCAAGAATCTCGGTATTGCCTTCACTCAAAGAGCAGCACACTTCATTTGAATTACTCAGCTATTCGCTGAAGTCAGATTTTCTTTTTCGCGAAGAAGCCAATGAAGCTTGAGCTGCCAGGGGCACCATCTTTAGAGACTTCAGTTGCCAACTTTTTTCACTTCCTCCGGAATAAACTCACTCCTGCTTGTGCTGCCCTGTGGATTGTGTGCTCCCATCTAGAAGAACCACGACAAAGCACTGAGACGGAACCACCTCATCCATGACATCTTTAGAAAATGAGATGTACCATCGACGAGCATAGCTAGTCCTTAGCCATTTTTACCAGAAACGCGTGGACGAACCCACCTCATCCAAGGCACTATGGGGTTAATGTGCACATAAGCGGTGCGAACACGGGGCACATAACACAAGTTTTAGAGAGCTACTGCACCAGGCCCAGCACGTCTCAAACTTCAACTTGTTTAACAGAAAACACTAACGCACATATTCACGGCCACATAGTGAAAGCACTATTAACCCTTATATTCATCCTTAATCATTTAACCCCAAATCCCACGCTGTACTCATCAGAGAGTTTGTACCAATACCACCAATGAGGAGTCATGCTTGTTAAGCCCAATGTTCTGGTGCTACCACCGCCAGATGAGTTACAGTCGGCACTGATGGAAACCTGCCTTCGGGAGCAGCTTTTAATTTTATTTTTTTTTTTGTTATTTTAACCAAAAAATAAACAAGTAATATATTTTCAGAATCCGAATGACAGAAAACATGGCTACATAAAAGAATTCTGTATATTTGGTAAGTTTTTCTATAGTTAATTTCGGGACTAAAGGGTCAAAATCATAGATGACTGAATAACTGCATGTTTTATACTTCATCAGTACACACATTGCTGACTTGGTCAACATCAGTTCATCCGTGATTTCAAAAGTATGCTGCCCTGTCTGCAGCCATACTGTTGTAATGTGGCTGACCCCTGCCAACCTTGCAAATACAAGGCCACTCCCGCTGACCCTCCCATGTGATCGAATAAGGTCATGCCCATGTCATGGTGCTGCAAAGTGTCTGTAGAGTCTCGAATGAAGGAACATTCTAGAATACAGGGGCTAGCCTTGAGAATGTTAGTCACTCCAAAGCTAGGTTGCACACATATACATACCCCGAAGGTCATAACACTACAGTAAAGGCATTTTGAATACCTTGTGCGTTGGATACCTCAAAACATCAGTACATGAGCAATACTGCACTTCATTCGACATTCAACTGGTACTGCTTCATTTTATTTAGGCAATGATTCACTCATGTTAAAATTGTACAGCTTCATTATTTACAACTGTAAAAACTGAGAACTTTCAAAACCAACCAACCTCTTACTTTTTGATATAAGCACATCAAGTACATTTTTAGCTGATTCATAATGTAATTTTTCTGGCTTGAGGTGTCAGATTCAGTGCATACATGCTCTTTATTGTGCAATAAAATTTCCAGCTCTTGAAGTTCCAAACATAAATGGCTTGCACAATACAAAAAATGCAAGTGTCTCGCAAGACAATACCCAAGTGTTTTGCAAGACATTTCTCTACTTGTTATAGATAAATTTTGTAATTTCAGGATGGTCTTCAACTAGCCATTGGCTAAGGTCCCAGATGTGCAGTTGATTTGTCAGGACATCCCAAAACATGCTCTTTGGACTTGCTGTTCACCGGTGCTAAACACACGCGATTCCCCTCTCCTAGTCTGTTCCAGCAAATGCTAGCACATACTAAACAGTCCAGTGGGAATTACGGTGAGGACAAGAAAAATTAATGGGGATGCATTTTGTTGAAAGTACATAATACCGTATTTTCGCGCATATAACCCGCCCTTGCACATAACCTGCACCCTTAATTTTGAACTCCATGAAAAAGAAAAAATAACCTTGCGTATAACCCGCATGCTTATCTGAAAAAATGCGGTCTAGGAAGTTACAACTAGGCGCAGTCATCATTTTGTTTTCTAAACAAACTTATTTAAAAACGACTGCCGCAACGTTGTCAGTGCTGTCATCCGATTCACTGTTGTCATCCGAGGCTTCATCGCCGCTCTCAAAGACGTAATCGTCTTCGGAACCATCTAAGCTGTTGCTTATGGCACAGTTTTTGAAGCTTTTGCGCACCATATCAGCCAGGATCATCCCCCACGCATCTACGATCCACTGGCACTGCAGTTCAATTCCTGGCCTTCACACGCGTCCCGTCGGTGGGAGGGCGTAAAGACCGTCGGCCATCCACTGGCCAGACTATGGATGTGGATCTGGCTATAACCTGTGTTGGCCTCTTATTGGCTTAACACACGTCGATGTCGAAAGGCATGCGGACAATGCGGACTCTGCATGACAGGCCGTGCGTTGCCGTGAAGCCGATCCCCACCCCCTCCCTTCGCGAATATTCGCAGATAACCGGCACCCCCCACTTTTTAAACAACTTTTTTCAATTTTTGGTGCGGGTTATATGCGAGAAAATACGGTACCTTTCAGTAATTGCTACACATAATGAAAAAGATTAATATATGAGCAATAAACTTGTACGTTTAACTCTTCTGATCTGGATGTATTGAAATTGTGAGCTCTTGAAGTATGATGTGGGTAACAACTTCTGAAAGCATGAACACAAGGAGCAAGACCAGACGATAAGTGCTGGAGCAAGACCATATTATGACTGCTGCCCCTTTACTATCTTGCTAGCAGCCTCTGAAAAATCACAGCAATGTTCAATTTTTTTTTTCTCAGTCTAAAGGCTCCATCTTTGCTGGGGGCAAAATGCAGCTGTCAGTGCAATCAACTCACCCGCAAACACTCAAGAAACAATGTCATTCCCCCACCGTCCAGGAACCTCTCACAGTTGATTGGTGTTTCGTCTGCAAACGAGTATGCCAAAAATAAGTGAGCTTTCTGCACACCACCTCAAAGAGTTAGTGGCACAGCTGCACAACTACACTCTTAAAGCTTTGAAGATCTACAGAGGTACGTAGAAAAGAAAAGGACAACCCAATGAAAAGATGTTCCTGTCAAAGCAAAAGACTTCCCTTGGCAGTGTGCCAGACCATATAATCAGGATCTGTGCAACAGAATTTGAATCTTTATATCCCCAGAAGTCCGCATCCCCCATTGCATAAAAACCTGCATAGCGTAAAATTCCTGCCAGCAGCAGCTTGCATCTAAATACTGAAGGGCTTATCACAGTCAAAAACAAAGCCTGACAA
The DNA here is from genome assembly GCF_013339745.2 of Dermacentor silvarum. Classification (NCBI taxonomy): domain Eukaryota; kingdom Metazoa; phylum Arthropoda; class Arachnida; order Ixodida; family Ixodidae; genus Dermacentor; species Dermacentor silvarum. The sequence continues at coordinate 346,883,715 of NC_051154.1, read as the reverse complement.
AAGAACACTTTGCAAAGGCAGCTTTTACAAACCAAACTTAACTACAAGCCATTTCAACTTGCATCATCCAAGAGTTCAAAACAGCACAACACATACGACTCTCGTTTGTTTAGTCCCTGCTGCCCCATGAAGTTTGGCAATTCAGGCTTAATCTCTCAACCTTCATCTTCCAAAGCCCGACTTGATAGGCACTAACACACGTTGGTGAGCAAATTGGTACATGACTTGGAAAGCAAACAGCGCGAAAAAACAGGACTATACAAGAAGACACATGACAGTGTGTTTTAGTTCAGTCCCATTTTTTTAGCGCTTTCTTTTCTAATAGGCGCATTCCCTTCGTATATTTGATACCTGCCTCCAAGTGGCTAACAATTTTCAAGAATGGTTGTAACCCCACCTAGTGACACGTGACGTGCCTGCAACGAAGAAAAAAGACCACAAGAGCAAAACAGTACCAGTGACATTCCACATGGTGCTCCACGCAGTCTCCATGACCTCATCGGACGTGTGAGTCCTCAGTCGACCGTCAATTAACTGAAGCATTATCTGCAAGTAGCAAAATTACCCATTATTAGATGCAATACCTTGACTTCCAGCTGCAAGCAATTGAGCTCGCTACAATTCACACAGAAATATTGCTGCATTTGTTTTGCGAGGTTAAACCTGTTGTGTGTTACAACACTTATGGCATTACGAAAGATGCGCTCACGAAATCAGCATGTTCATGCATCTCGTATGTGAAAGCCACACGTAGAAAGGTCAGCCCATCCTATCAGAGTCTACCAATTTGCTATAGTAGGTTCTCAGACTTGATGGGATATGTCAAGTATGATGATGCCCCTATAAATAAGAGACAACATGATGGTCTTGTCATGTGATTTGACAACCACTAAACATGGTTCCTGCCACCAAAGAACTACTGAAGGCTGAGCAAGTTGGTAGTCATTCATGTTACCCAAAGGCAGGCATGCAGACATGGACACAAGTAGGAACAAAAACACAGAGTGTTACATCAATCAACGAGATTTGTGGGAAGGCACGAAGCAAACTGTGTCCCACATCTTTTATTGAGTCGCCATCTGAATGGAAGCAACCACTAGCCGATGCGCTGCTGCTGAGATTCCCGGATCTCTCTCTCTCATGCCACCTAGCTCTGGCTCCCCGGAGACCATGCAGAGGCACGTCGCCGCCGTCAACCTGGTGGCGACAACTTGCCATAGAATAATTAGGCATAAATGTTTGCTAACTGCTGGATACACCGTCAAACCTCTCGTTACACTGTCGCGATTGCAAGTTACTCCTAACTTTGCAGACTGCAGAGTTTCGCTAAGACGTAAGAACGAAGGAGTGTGCCTCAACCAAAAGGCACAATTGTTCATTCTTATGTCTGAACAGTATGCTTCTAACTCAGCCCTAGATTGTCTCGAAGAAAGAGGAACTGTCATGCCTGAACAGCAGGCCAGTGCGAATTTTATTTGTTTGGTTCAATGCGAAGCAAAATCGTAATTAGTGGCGAATAATTTCGAAGCAAATAGAATAGTTGTGGGATTCATATAAAACCATGACGCAAGAGCCAGATGTCAAGAAATCCACGAAAAAGTTCGTTCCTTACTTACAAAAAAGGAAACAGGTTCATCTCTGGAGTCAGTTGATATTTTAAGTGTCGTTACTCAGCTATTTTCATGCAAAAGTGCAAATTGAACATTCCTTACAATTCCAGCAACACAGAAAACTTGTTTTCTTGCTCACTGCTGCCCCTAAGCTGACTAAAAATTTTGTGGTGGTTGAGGCCATGGGAGCGTTTCACGTCCTCCCATCGTGAGCCATCACGATGCTGTGAAGTGCAACCTTGACTGCACAAACTTAACGCATTCCTTTCTGCACGTGCACAGATGAACTTAGTAGGCATGCACGCCTCTTTTGTGGTCCCAAGTCTGGCCCGCATGCATGATAGAGGGCCCAATCACTGACGAGCGGCAAGTTTCCCGTGATGGTCTGCCGACCACCGTCGCAGCACCTGCCTTGGCTGTTAGACGTAACCAGCGTCATTTCGCTGGGCGTTGCCCACCAAAGTTACAATTTAGTGCTGTGTCAATGCACATCTATTAACAGAGGCTGTACAGCTCTGAGGAAGCCGCGTGGCCGTTGCTAATAATATTTTTGAATAAACGAGCCGGTGCAGAAACCAGTAGGCGACTGTAAACAAATTCATCTTTGCCTTGACTTGGCTATGAGCAGTACGATGCGACTTATTAAAAAAAAAAACGAAGCTGTTATTTATACATGTTTTTAAGTTTACCATATCTTTGCTTCGTAAAACACGCAGCAAAGATTTTTTTTTTTTAGGTTAGCAGTAAAATTGGAGTGAGAGTTATACGCGAATTTAGACTTGAGGTGTGGCTTCATGGCAGAGCGAATTTCGTTTCAAGATGCGGTTTCACGGAAGCGCAGCCTGCACTGCAGTGAAACCCCCTTAAGAACAATGTTCTCTGCCACTCACGTCGCCGAAGAGGTGGGGAACAGAGCCGCTGGCCGAAGGTACGACATGAATGATTTGTGCATCTGTGAACGGAGACTGTTTTACAAAGATTTTAGCATTGTAAGCAGCTATTGCTGCAAGTTATAAACGCTGACCTTTACTTCCACGCACCCCCCCCCCCCCCCTAGGGGGGTGAAATCGAGGTTACAGCTTAGATGCAGAGACATACGATCATTTCTTGGTTTCGAAAACTTTAAATACCAAAATTTGAGCCGAACTGAATATCAAATAGCATAATATTCGAATAATATTCGTGAACAGTTATTGTTTTCGAGTGCCCACACATGTCCATGAATGGAAGGCTGGTGCTCCTTCTCCTTGAGCCTGCGCAGACAAGTTTTATGTCTTCCTTCATTGCCACCACTATGAGACCCTTCAGTTGATACAGTAGCACACCCACGATCTCTGCCAGGGGGGGGGTGACATTGTGCCTTAGTTTGCCAATACCATCTAAACAGCACTAATTTCAATTTCTCCACGGGAAATTGTCAAAAAATGTGCTTTTTGCTCAAGTTTGCGAGTGTGCATACGACTGCGCGTCTTACATCTTAGTTGCAGTACTCAAAGGCGCAAGGAAAGAAAAGGGGTTAAACAAAAGGGGGGGTTAACTCGGCCGCACAGGGGAGGGGGGAGTTACAAACCCCGTCGGTGCGCCACTGAGTTGATAGCTGGCATTTCTATACCTTGTTCATTCCTACTTGTGTCCATGTTTACATGCCTGTCTTTCATGACATGAATTCCACCAGAGTGTACTTAAGTTTTGAGGGCACCCCCAAGTCCACTCAATAAACAGTTTACTTCGATGTTCGTCATCCGACTGTCTATGGGCTAGCACCCATCACTACCGACTGACAATGACAAAGCAGTGCTTCGACCACACAAACCAACTAACAAATTTCCACCTATACATTGTTTAACAATGCCTGTTTACAATAAAAAACTACAAGCCATATAATTTTAAAAATTTACTTGCACATATATTCGATTTATTAGTTAATTTAAGCCTTAGATGGATGACTGTCACAGAAATTAACCATTAGTCAAATCAAATTTCTTTTTCTGGTGCAAGAGTAACAAATTAGGAAAAATTTCAGGCCTATTTCCAATATTCAGCAATAACGTGGCTCACGGTGGCCCTGTGATTTTCCGATTTCGAGATTTTGGCAGTACGCCCAAAGGGTCTATTCTAGCTGTTTGTATGTTTCAAGCTGCTTCTACACATGTCAAATGACTCACACAGTGTAAACACTCATGCTTTTCATCAAAATGTCTAAGAAAAATAGCCATGCACATGAATATGGAAAGAGCTCACATTCTCACACAAGGCTACCAACTGCCACACAACAATCTTCTCTATTGGCCAAGTAATTAGTACACAATCTTCCTGGTGGCAGAAAGCTCATTACTAGGGATGGGCAAATAGTGAATTTGGTCGAATAATTTCAAATCGAATAGTTCGAATAATTCACATATTACAGCAAAACCTAGTTAATTCGAATTTCACGGGACTGAAAAAAAATGTCCAAATTAACCGAATGCCGAATTATCAGGGTACCCAGAAAACAATAAGCAAATGCTTACTAAGTCAGCACGATTTTATTAGTGTAATGGATGAGCAAATCATTTTGCTATATTGCACAAAAGCAGTGCGGAAGCTGCAATTCTCGTCATCTCGTGACTGATTGGCTCTCGCAGAGGCGATCGAGGCCTCACGACTTCCTTTGCAGCACGGCAGCGGCGCGCGCCACCATTTGCGACACGCTTTGCACTACCGCGCGCATATCCCGATTATTTTTTCGCCAGTAAGCTGATCGCCAACAGATCGCATGTCCATCGCGATGTAGACGGTGCTCTTCATCCTTGACAGCTTTGCACCGAGTCAAACCAAAACAACTGTTTGTCGCAACCGCCGCCGCTATCGACGCGATTATGAACGGCGACTTTGCGGTGCTTAAGGCACGCGGCCGACGCACGTACCGAGTCAGAACGAAACTACCGTTCGCTGCAACAACTGCAGACAAAATCGCGGTCGCTATCTATGCGATCATGGATGGCCACTATGCAGCTTTTTAGGCATGCGGCCAACATGTCTATTGAGTCAAAACGAAACTACTTTTTGCCACAATCGCTGCGGAAGAAACCGTGGCAGCTATCGACGCGATCATTGATGGCGACTATGAAATCCCGCGGCCAGTGCGTTGTTATGCGCGGCGGTAAACTCAATAAAGGCACAATTCACGTACAACTTTCGCTGATGACTATGGCGATGCAGACTCTGCCGCTTCATTTCGGTTGTATGCTAGCGCCGTTTCTGGTCTTTTGCATCACACATTTCTGGCTCTTTTTTTTGCAAAAATGTATAGCCTTCGAGATTTATGGTTGAGGTATGGCAGCCGCAACGTGAAGCATAGCCTCCGAGATGTGTACCGGCCGTCCCTCTGTGGCTTCTGGCTGCCTATTAGGGAGCGCCGAATACGAAAATATCGAATACCTGAATTCGAGTCGAAGCGAATAATGAATATAGAATTATTCGATTGAATATTCGACAATACCGTATATTCGCCCATCCCTACTCATTACCAAACACCGCTGTTCCCATAACAGTATGTTTCTTTTGTCTTTTAACAGCTTGACTAATGTTAACTAGAACACCCTACAATGCCTAGCTATGGTATTCTTGTGGACAATGTACACCCATGAGCAAAAATATTCCACGATAAAACCAATTTTTTTTCACGTAAGGTGGTCAACTTGAAATTGAGGACTACTCTCCAAATGTGGCATGGCAAACTTTCCTGTGCACACATCTATTTCAGTCTGTGAGTCTTGGTTACGAATGAATTGTTTTTTTTGGCGAGCCACTGGTGCATATGCTCACAGGTGTACCTCTTACTTTTACACTTCTAGTCTAGATGCCACCTCTGTTTAGCTGTAGCTAGTGATAACAATACAGGCATTGCCTGTGTCGGGCGCCCATCACACTACATGTTGCACTTTGGCCTATGCAATAAAAATTGTGTGCAGAAAACAATCTACGAGATCCATCCTTTGAGCACCCAGTGATGGGCGGCGAGTTTGGTCTTGTGGACAGCAAGACAACCACTGGTTGCTCTGGTGAGCATGCTGGCAGAGGTGTGACAATTCCCAGGCATCCTATTATGATATTCCTATGTGCCAACATGCACTGTTTGCTTGTGCTGCATATTTCGCATGTGCACTGGCTTCGAGAAATAACATTTTTCATAAAAGTGCACTCACACTGGCAAATGATGGAGGTTCCGTATTGGGTCAGTTACTTGCTGTTGAACAAATCAGTAATGGAATTCAAGAGCAGGTGGTCAAAACACGCTTTGTTTTTTAAGTGGCTTCCTATGAACAATGGCACTGCCACATTTTCTTTGCCAAGAATTGCACTGCCAGATGTAACACTGCCATTCCAAGATGGTCGCAACAAGATTGCTAATAGAATACAATACAAAAATGCCGAGAATTTCAGAAACGAAGAGCAGCAACCATATGTGCAACAGCAGTCGAACTCGGACATAGTTGTCAGTCCGGATGACAAGTTTTTGCCTACAGGAGGTTAACAAGATGCAGGCACAAATGTCTCCGTTGGTGTCCTATCTTTTGAGTATTTGTTTTTTAATGCTGTTTATAACCATGAAGATATAAACTTATGGTCAATGTGAAAGCAATGCAAGCGCATGAACAGAACCAATCATGAGAATTTTTCACCTTGAATGACACACTTCGGAGTGGCGACTCGCAGGTTGCACTTTCCGATGTGTACCTAGCTAGTAGCGAGTTGCTCCTTGGTCGCCAGTTGCAGTCAGCTGTGTGACCTCTGTCAATTGCCAGTGTGGATACACCTTTATTTTGGGGCAGTGCCACACAGTACACCACACAGTAAAGTTACAGCAAAGTTTCAACAGAGAATACACCCTTACTGTGTGGCACCACCTTACAGTGCAGATGTTCTAAGTCTCAAGCAGCTTACGTTACCAAGCAGCCTAAATGTACATACAATGAAACAATCTTAGTACAGTAGAATGCCGTTACAGCAACTCCTTCATAACTACCAATCCCAAATGAACATCTATGCTAAGCATGGCAAAAAAAAAAAATTATAAACAAGGTCACTGTAAAAGTATTGCAATAAAGCTTTTTTTTTTAACATTCTTTCTCAATACTTTCTGCCCCAGTCAATTCACTTCTGCATCCTTTAAGACCAGTCATCAAATCAGTCATCAAATGAGTCCAATGTTTCCTCAAGAAGCTGGGCACAGTCATCATCCCAAGCCCTTAGATGGTCCTCCTCATCGGAACACCACTTTCCTTTCAGCCTGTTCTTTACATTACATGACAAAGCAATGTAAAGTCACATGGAGCAAGGTCTCAGCTGAGGAGAGGATGGTCCACCAGTTTCAGCAGTACAGTCGACTTCCGTTACCGTATTTATTCGAATCTAACGCGCACTTTTTTTTCGATAAAACAGGTCCAAAAATTGCATGCGCTTTAGAATCGAGTACGACCCTAAATCTGCATTACCATATAGTCGTTGGCATTTCAAAATGGCCGCCTCGCACGGGCGTCGAGCCTAGCTACTTTCAAGCCTAGCTACCGTAGCTTCCTCCATGTGCTGCAGTACACGTGCTTAGGCAATAGTCTACCGTCTGTCTTCACGTTTTCTGCATCTGCTCTATCAGCATGAAGTACGGAGTTCATCATGAGGCCGCATTTAAAAGGAAAGTGATCATGTGTGCGGAGATGGATGCAAATCGGACTGCATCATGGGCGTTCGGAAAATCCGAAACGCGTTCGGGACTGGCGCAAACAGAGGAGGGAAGTGGAGTGGCGCTACTTTTACAGATTTTCGCCAGCAAAGCAGCACGGAACGGTTTCAGTGGACCGAAGCAGGACGTAATCTGTGACGATCCACTTTGGCGATACAATCGCCTTGACCCTATCCTGAAAGCAATCTGCAACGGGGAAAGTCCGCCACGTGCCGTGTTTTCGCCGCTTATAGGTTGCGTTGAAGCGAGAGGCATGATAGCATGAAGGTCAATTCGCTCGCTGTGCTTCGTCACTCGAGCGTTTTGACAGTTCGTTTCCGCGGTCAACGAGCGAGATGTGTTCATGTTTGCTTGTGCACGCGTGACACCATGCTTGTTAATCTATTTAGTAAGCGAATGTTAACAAGTTTATATACGGCCGATAAAACGGCTATCCTTACTTCGTATAGCGGTCTACTCATTTGCTATTGCATTCGATGCTTCGCCTTTCGGGTGAAACTGAGACTTTTTTTATTTATCGCAACTTCGGTGCATCGGGAGGAAATCTGCTTTCCAAATGAAAGTTGTATTTCTGTTTGAAAGCATGAGGTGCGCGGTACTGTAAAGGACTTTTTTTTTGTCGTCACGGAAAATGGCTGTGGGTTACCAATCGAGGGCACATTAAAATCGAGTAAATACGGTAACTGAAATGGAATAAAACGACATTAGAGTTACAAAATGGATACCAAGAGAAGGGAAGCGTAGTCAAGGATGGCTGAAAACTAGGTGGGGTGATGAAGTTAGGAAATTTGCAGGTGCAAGTTAGAATCAGCTAGCGCAAGACAGGGGTAATTGGAGATCGCAGGGAGAGGTCTTCGTCCTGCAGCGGATATAAATATAGGCTGCTGATGATGATGATGAAAACGACATTCCGGTGTACTATACCAAGGCTTTACAATTATCGTTTGTCTTTGCGGGACGTGCTCACACTCCTCTTTCATTATGGCGGACACATTTGGCGAGGCAAAAAAAACGTACCCCGATGGCTCCCTTGTCACCAACAAGGCGCTTCTGGGAACCGTCGACTTGGCAGGCCAGCGAGTTGAGCAAGTAGATGCCAATGCGCTGAACAAACTCATCCTGGTCATACTGGGACACTATGTACAGCAGCATGTCCACCAACCGCTCATAGTCGAACAGCTGCAAAACACCAACAAAAGGGAAGAGCACAGGCTCACAAAATGGGCCTCCTCGCACATTTCAATCCACGAGTGATAGCACAAAAGACCCTGGAACAAGAGTGCTCCAGAACAAGCAGAAATACCGGTATTAATTATACATATGACACTCGCATGCAACATGATGCTGCCTTTGTTGTTTATCATACATTCGCTATAACATTACACGCTGATACAGGCAGGAAAAAAGCTGTGACCAGGTCTATGCAAAAGAAACACAAGTGTGATGCTTCCAATAAATCTGCAAAAGTCTTCATTATATTTTCATAGCCCGACAGCAGCTTGCCATGTGCTGATACATGGCAGGTAAGTTACCTGCCATGTACACTAAATTACAAACACAAGCTTGACATTGTCTTTAATATGGAACCACAAGATCAGCGTGTTCACCCGGAATCAGCACATTGGCTGGCCAGCCGCTAGGCAGCCAAGCTGCTGGTTTAAATGTACATACACATCTAGAATGTACCATTGCAATTTGCTAGTGCTGAGCATTTGACATATTTGCTACCAAAATACATACTTCGACCTGCTCAGAGAGCAAATATTCCACTTGACTGCAACAGATACTTAACAAAAAGGATTTAATTCTGGGGTTTTACATGCCAAAACCACGATATGATTGTGAGGCATGCTGTATTTATCATTTATTACAGAGTGGACTTCCCTCTGCAAGTGTGCCTTATTGCCCGCAACAATAAATATTGTTGAGTTGATACCGCTGGCTTCCTTATTCACCCGAACCCTACATAGCTGCGATTACACACGCTACGGTTTGAGGAGTATGCCGGCACGACTGTGTGTGGCTAGATCCGGAGCTTGCCTTCAGCGCTAGCCTCACGCAGAGTGTGCTCCCCCCTACCCCCCCAAACAAGCTATGGTAAAATATGTGCATACAGTCAAAACTCGTTAATACGTACCCGCTTAATGTGTAATTGCGGTTTAAATGTAGTCACAAAGATTCCCCCACCCAGCCCCCATTGAACCCTATGTTGCTTAAGTGGCTGACCACTTAAGCCATAGTCGCTCATTGCCCACCAAACGGTTAGTGTGTACTATTTTTCTTTTTTGTTCTACATGCACAGGCACAAAATTGGCAAAATCTAACGTGCCCAGACGTTCGATTCTCAAGTTGCGACACACGGACGACAGTCGCCAGCGATAGTGAACTTAAAACATGGGCACCATGACGTATTTCCTGCTCATACAGCTATTGCCGATTGCCGTGCCCAAAAACATGGCCTTCGAGATTGGCTCCCGGTAACGCGAAGCCGCTGGTGGGGGGGGGGGGGGGTGCGAACTCACTGTCGCCGTTAAAGCCCCTCAATGTAAAAGTAGCGCCAACCACTTCCCTCCTCCTCCGTTCCATTGTCCTGCTCGGCGCAGCCAGCGCAATCTCGGCAGTGGCGCCGCTCATGTCGACCCTGCAGTAGCGAGACAGTTGGCTAACGCGCTACCAGAGGAAATCGGCAGAAAATTCCGATCGCGCCCTGCGGAGCAGTTTTTGAGGCGTGATTTTGCTTCGTCAGTCAGTAACTGGCCTTAATAGTGCCGTTTTGGACGCAGCAACACGACGATGCGAGAAGGCGCATTACCAAGTGTGCAGCAAGCGTTTGCGCTCGCCGGATATGGCAAACAAAAAAAAAGCCTTTTGCCCTCGCCTTGTCGGTTGCGGCAACTGAAGGCACAGCAGCACGCCATCACAATGATGTTCTTGTCTCTAACATGTTTGATCCATTTGCGCGTACAGCACTTTGTCGCACAGGTCCGAGAATGGTGGTCGGAGCATGCTGGAAAGAAAAAAATATACAAAAGCGCAACGCGTGCTTCCACGTGACACGGATTGGCCAATGGGAGTGCGGAGGAGGCTGGGGCGACAGGAGGCGGCAAGGAGGTAACGCCGGGGTGAGCGCGGTGGCGGCAAGATCCAAGAATGGCGCTACTTCGGTAAGATAGAGGGGCTTTAGTCACCATCGAATCCAATTCAAGTAGTGACCTCGTAGAAGCACATTTTATTGCGAAGCGCATCTCTGTCGTCACTGTGGACGTTGCTTTGAGGTTCCGTATAAAGTGCAAACACAGCAACATCGTCGCCACGCACCGTACGCTGTACGTGCGAGTGAAAACTTGCGAGGGTCAGCCAACTCAATCTCGCGCGCGTGAGGGAGAAAGGCGGGGCAGAAGCGCGCTGCTTCTGACGCGCACAAGGCACAGCGGGGGAGGCGAGAAGGGGGGTTTAACTTCGGCGGCGGCTGTGCAAGCGCCGCATGGACATATGTTGAAAGCGATCAGCAACGTGGAAGAAGTATGCGCCCGCGCGGTTCTCATCTTCAAAGCGATCTGCAGACAAAGTGCAACTAGTGCCGGTAGGTTTGTACGCGCTGTGCTTTCGACGTCTAGTTAGCGTTGAAGAGAGACGGCACGCTCGCTGCTGCTGCTGCGCCTCCTCACTTAGCGTTCTGACAGCGAGTTTCTGCGGTCATCGAGCAAGATGTGTTTATGTTTACCTGTGCACGCGATACACCGTACTTGTTAATTTAGTTAGTAAGCGGGGCCTCATGGACAAACTGGCTCGCGGACCTATGGAGTTCCAAGATGTCGTCGTCGCAGCAAGGCCACTACAACGGCAAGTAAAGACCACCAATTTTTTGCTGCCTACCCGCAAATAAAGCCTGTCTGAGTGCGTGTGTTTGAGAGCATCATGACGTAGTTCTTTTCCGGCCAGTAAGTAGCCACTAAACAGGCATTGGCGGTTAATTTGTACATCGTTTACAGTCGAAACCGGCGATAACGAAATCCCACGACTACGAAATTCTCATGACAACAAAATATTTTCTTATCCCCGGCAAACGCCCATAGGATTCAATGCATTTCGTACTTCTCGACAACGAAATGTTGCTAAACTGCAATCCTGCCATAACAAAAATTGACAGGACATTTCCCCACCTATTATCTACTCGTACAAGGTCAGCAAACTCCAAAACGTGCTCAAATGCTGTTGCTTCACACTTTAATTGCGTAAAGTACCACCACATTGCGCTTGCATGGGCACCATCATCTTTGTTGGCATGATGCCGGCACGGTGCCGAAAGCAGCTGTACGCGCCGGAAGTTGTCATGGCCAACGTCTTACACTCTAGTTTAGACTGCTTTTTCTTTCTTTTTTTTTAATGTACAGCCGCATTGCCATCGACCTGTTCATTAGAAGATTCCGCCGCCACCCATCACCGAAGAACTGTTAATAAGAGTGCCGCGCGCATGTCAGAAGCTGATGCCGAGAAAAGTAGCGACAAAAACTGTAGCTCCATGTCGCCTCCAAAGTGCAATGTTTCTAGCTGTTTGTCTTTCACATTCCTTGTCGTGGACACTGCAACTGTATCGCTCGAGGGGGACACCTGAACTACGCCAAAGCGCAAGCGCGCTCAAACGACACCATCCGGAAAGCAAAAAGTGCGACCGTGCAGCATGCCCGTGGCGTCTCCCCGCTAGTACGGAGGTTACATTTCTCCGCACGCGTAGTTACGGCTGCAGAAAGAAGCGCGAAAGAAAGGCGTGTGCGGAAAGGAGGGTGAAAGAAGGAAGAGACGTGCCTACGTTGCTAGGCAACACTTTTTTGGGTGGAGCATGCGCTCGCAAAACTTGATGCGTAGTCGCCTCTGCAATAGAGCGGGGGGGAAAAAAACGTTCTTGTTTTGCGTTTTTTTTTTTTTTCGTTTTTTTCTCGGGCAGAACCGTATCAGGTTTTCCGGACCCATGCAATTTGTCGTCTGCTAGCCTACGCCTTTGGCTGCCTTGAAGGATACACGGAAATCTAAGAATCCCCAGATTTCGGAATATTAGTTCGTAGTATTGAGGCGTTGCTAAAATGACAAAGAAACTGAATAACGATCGTTATTCTGAATTTTGGCATTAGGTTTTCATTTTGCTGGCCATTTCTTTATTTGTACTGTGTTATTTCGCGATAACGAAATTCTCCCGATAGCGCAATTTTTCGGTATCCCCGCCAATTTCGTTAATACGGGTTGCGTACCTAAACGTTGTTCCCGGTCGATTACGTATTAACAAGGTTTGACTGTAATGGGATACTTTTGACCTCATCAGAAAAGTTATCAGAGCCCACGACAATGACATTGCGATGGCTCTTTTGACGGACTGTGATACTCGCGTAATGCCTTTGCTTGCCGTGAAGCATAAGAAATCCAGGCTGACTGACTTCTGGAAATAAAACTTCCGGTAAGTGCATTGCCGACTTCCGCTTCATTGCGCCGGTGCATGTGCTGCAAAATGAGTGTTTCGCGATCAGCCAGGCACGCGCGTTATGTAATAGTCGGCCGCAATGTACCGAAAATGTTTTAACAGCGGCACGAAATGCATTCTCTCGTGAAGTTGACACTTTATTGACTGCCTTCGGTACGTCTCAACCTTTGCCCCCAAGCCATTGCCTAGATTTCCCGATGGTTTCGGTTTCGTTCGTGGCTTCACCATTTGGCATACGTATATATATATATATACTAATTTCGTGCCAACAAAGTTCCACCACAATTAAATTTTTCGCATGCCCCGTGAATTTCGTTGTAGCGGGACTCGAATGTAGTACCCTTAAGCAGAGCTCACACCATCAAAATAACAGTAGTTACACGCACTTGGTTTACTAACTCTTCCTGCTTGGCATGTGCAACAATACATGCATTCTTTGTCACAAGATGTCAGTACTCACCACATCCTGGGGTATTTTAAAGTGAATCATGGTCAGGCAGCCATTTCGCAGCATCTGTGTCAGCAAGAGCAGAAAGAAAAGACCAGTTCAGATCACCATATCCACTTATTAATTATTCAAATGTGGAACCAGCAGCAACTTAGTTCTTCCTATTCCCACTGAAACCAGCAAACGCTCAATTTTAAAGCAGCCCTGCCACATTTCTTTAACATGGCAAAACAAACCTGCTTGTGACTACACTCCATTTCATACATCAGGTGCAACACTGTGGAAGCTACGCAAGAAGTGCGGTCACCAAAATTTACCACTTCGCGCGTTCTGTCTATGCTTCGCTGCGCGCAAGCGGCATTTGCTCGCGCGAGCATGCACGTGAGGCTGCCGCGACGGGCTGCAACTAAAGAACAAAGAAAAGCAAATTTAACTAAAACAACATGTCAGCAGCCGTATGAGTACATGATTTGTTTGTTTCTAAGGGTATATTAATTTTTCGGTTCAGAACTGAGCTTATATTAAGAAAATTTTAACAAAAATTGGTCAATAAACACCGAACTATTTCTAAGAGCGAGCGCAGTCACTGCAAAAACTATCTCTAGCCTCCACAGCGTTGCACCTGATGTATGAAACAGAGTATAGACAATGCTACCATGAACGTTCAAGCCAAAAAATTTTTCCTGTACACAAAGCAGCGTGCCTACAGTTCCTGAAAGCATTACCACTTTTCATGTGTACATAGTAGTACTTCAGCACACACAAGCTTGATAGCCTTCAGCTCAATTTCTCTAGACTCTAGACATCCCAACTATATGCAACATCTCTCCCCTGATAAGGGGAGAGATGTTGCCAGATGGTGCCACCAGTGGCACCATCTGGCAACAGGCAACCATACCACTGTGCCAACATGTCCTGCTGAGACCCAACCTATTTCGAAGGCCGTGCCGATACAAAAGCTCAACGCATTGACAGGTAAAGCATGGCAGGTGTCATTCCAAGTGGGCACAGCTTTGGGCTCTGAAGGAACAATAAAAAGAAAGGAAAGACCGCCAAAATGGATTTGATTGTAGATAACTCCACTCATGCTAGGCACATTGGAAACGTTTTTGAGAGAAACATTCGCGAGGAATTATCCTTTAATACCAGACACATTCCCCACCCTTAACCCTTTGAAGGTTTTTGACATACATGTACGGCGCCGATCTTCTTAAGTTCGATATTTCGCGCATATTCGACACCACTGGTACTTAAGAGGTGCTGCCATCTCTGTGGAGTCGCCCAAAGTCACTTGAAATTACATTTCCAATCACCGGCACGCACAACTTGACTTGTTTACCTCCTAGCACTCTACTACCGCCAAGATGTGCGTGGAGGAGATGCTATCATGTTTCCGATAGCTTAGATATTGCCTTGCTCAGCCAAAGTTCAGAGATGCTAAACATTTTCTTTTTCTTTGCCTTTAGTAGCAGCTCCCCTGTAGATTGATTGGTGCGCGCTGTCATATTTCGGTATGGGTGCGTGCAGTGCCTCTTCTCACGGCAACTGTTTAAGCATTCCTTCTTCCGATAACATGTGTTTTTGGGACAACAAATTGATAGTCAAATTTTTCGAGACATTCGTTCTCGATTGTTTACTGTATAGCGTATGTTTGTGTATGCTGTTGGTGCGAGTAAAGCATTTTTGAGACAAAATATTGCTTAAATAAATTGTTCCTGCATCCATGAGTTCTCAATCTTTTCCTACTATTGGAAACTGCAATAAAAAAATTGACAATGGGGGCACAGTTTTCGCAAAAAATTTCAACCTTCAAAGGGTCAAGGGAGTGATCCCTTTTATATATAATTGATAGTGCAGCGGTTTAAGACCGCAAGCCTACCTGCAAGGGAACAGTTAAATACCAAAGAAGGTAAAGTGTTACAACAAAAAGTCACAGAAACACTTCAATTGAGTAAGAGTTCTTCAATTGAGTAAGAGTTCATCAATTCAGAATCTGTTAATTCAGAAACCTGGTGATACAGACTCGCCACCTGGTAACGTCCAACACATACATTATTTTATCGCAAACACTAGTGAATTCTGAGGCATTTAGCTACTGGACAGTCAAAGAAAGTCTTGGAGGATGGCAAGCACCAAATGCCACCAAGTGCGTGACACAAAGAAGACAATGACACAGCCAATACTCACCGTTGTATAAGTTCGATGGTAGCCCATGGCATCCAGCAAACACTTGATGATCTTCCTGTTGACATAAAGTGCCCACTTTTCACACCACCAAATTAGAGTATTACGCTTCACTTCAGCAGCGAATCTTTTTCAGCCTGTTCTGCAAAAAAACTTACTCCAGGTCTGTCCACAGCCATTCAAAGAGCCGTAAGAACTGCCAAACGCAAGCATGTTTGGTGTGAGCCTTTGAGAGGAAAGAAGCCCAGTGACCATCATAGACTAAAAAAAAATGCACCAAGGAGTATTTTGACTGCCCTTCTCATTGCTAAGAAACATGGGCCTAGTATCCAAGCATGGCCAATTTTCCAAGTTCACAAAATATCTGCCAGCAGTTTTTTTTTTTTTTTTTTCTGCAAGTTCAAATGTTGCTCACGGCCACCTGTTACGAGATGAAGCATTATTCTAGGTCTTCACTTCCAGGGATACAATCACTACCGAGAGATTTTGTGTGACTAGCGCTGGAGAAATCGGTGTCTACCAAGCAACAGCATTCCTGGCAATGTGCTAAAACAGCATGCTTGGTATTGTGCCCAATATGCTGTCACTTGTGCTGACGCATCCCGTGCTAGTCACATGCTAGTGTTTGTATCCCCAAAAGTCACCTAAGTCTAACCCGGATATATCGAACTCACATATAACGAATTATTGTTTATAACGAACAGCATTAAAATCCACTTGAAAATTTTTGTATATAATTTTAATTTTATATATCGAATTACCTATATATATCGAACTTTTTGTGATCCCCTTCAGATTCGATATATCCGGGTTGGACTGTATTTATTTGCATCATGCTCAGGCCTCACAACGCAAGTATAATACAAGATTTTACAGGATACTTGTGGTTGATTGTTTGGTTGACAGAATGTTTTCACTGCCTCAAAGCAACAATGCGGCTTTGAGAAATGCTGCAGTAGAAGCTTGTGGATTATGTTATATCACCATCTACTTTACGTTTACCCAAATTTAAGTACTAGGGTGCCTTCGCGCTCGTTTCCACTGGAATATGGCCACCCAACAGTGGGTTGAACCAGTGACATCTTGTTCAGCACGAGAATGCCATATCCGATGAGCCACCATTAGAGCCAGTCATGCCTTTGGATTCCTTATAAAAAGCACCTATGTTCCCCCCGTAGCTCTTGAGGTTGCTTATCAGTTCATGGCACAAACGGAAGCCATAATTAAACCTGATGCTTGCACGGCGCGACATTCCAGAAGACAGGCCATGGGGCAATAAACACCACAGCCTATACACAATTATTCATTGCTTTCTTTTGCACTGAAAAAAAAAATGATGCTACCTGTTTTTGCACATAACAGATAATCAATGACAGCAGATGGGGCGAACATATTCGCTCGCTATCGGGTTGCGGTGAGTCGGACTTCCTTGATTTGTGGCGCACCCATGTGAATGTTCTATGCATAGTACTTCGGCTAGCGTGCATTAGTGTATGAAAGGTGCAATAAATGCCCTTTTGATTGTTTGCACTACTGTGTTGTCGTTGCTTTGTCCCAATAGCCCGAGTGAGATGGTACATCTGGCTGCCCAACGTGGGGCTCTTGGGACATCGGACGATAATTTTGAGTTTTGCTCGGTTCGAGACAACCTTTGTTTGAACCGAAGCGTATTCCTTGCGTGGATTTTGATCGCTAGCGTCGGCGGCGTGCTTTCTTGAGCAAGGCGACGGTTGCTGTAGCGTGTTTGAACTTTTCAACATGCTAAGCCTTTTCGCGAGTGTTTTGAAGTACACTCGTCGGTACGAGAGCCACGTGGTCTGCATCCTGGGAGAGCGAGGCCTAGCGCCCACGGAGCATTGGCAAGCCTGAAGCGAGTGAGTACGGAATAATCCAAAAAAGAAAACCCCAGCCCTTACCCTGTCGAGAAAATGGGGGTAAGCGAACCTTGTCGTGCATGTATCTGACCTTCGTGGTGATTTTCTTCCTTTCTCTCTCGTTATCTATCTTTCTTTCTCACTATTTCTTTCTCTCCCTCTCTCTTTAATTCTGTTTCTTCCATTCTCTCTCTTTCTCTATCTTTCTCTGAACTTCGTGGTGACTCTTTGTTTCTCTTTCTCTCTCTGTCTTTCATTCTCTCTCTATTTATTTCTCTCTCCTTCTCTCTTTCTCTGACCTTAATGGTGACTTTCTTTATCTATCTTTCTCTCTCGCTTGATTTCTCTCTATCTTTCTTTCCCTCTCTTATATTCTCTTTCTTCCTCTTTCTTTTTTGTCCCTGGTATGTGCCATTGAGCTTGGACCTTTTCTGCACTATCGCCAGGATCGGCCCACTTTTCAGCGTGACACTGCCGCCGGCACCACCACCGCCGACACTTGTGAGCCTATAAAGCTTCACTTCAAAAACTCGCAATAACAAGATACATAAAAAATTGCCAAGAAAAGCCTTATTTTTTAGCCTCTCATTCAAAAGTCATCTGCCATTTTTTGTTCGTGTTGAGAGCTTGCGCAGACGATTGAATTTATTGTATTGCCATTAACAAAGCTGTTTAAAGCAGGCATAAAAAGTACAAAAGGATGGAATATATATATATATATTTTTTTTTACTCTCGAATTCGGAACATCGTGCAACTGTATAAGCCACATTTTCTACTTGCTTTAACATTTTTTTCATGCTGAAACAAAGCACACACTGAAAAAAGTAGCTCGGTTTTAATGTGCAGAGGGATTTCGCTATGTGATATAAAATTTTTGCTGAAATAAAACTATAGTCAGGAACTCCGTCTGACTGCCCATATCTGAACACACCAAGCTGTAACAGTGGTTTGGCCTAGTCAGGCAACTGCTGCCTTTAACAGAGTCCCCAAGGCGCATTTCTTGTATATCTGCCATGAATAAATGAATAAAGAAAGAAAAAAAGTGATGTCTCTCCACTTCACCTTCGCGGAACACCACCACCACAAACAAAGATGACTTGGACAAGAGTAATCCTGAATAAAGCTTTCTTCATCTTTTTTTGAAAGGAGGTTGCCCTTGTGCATGCCTGCAAAATAATGTTTACTCCAGCCAGTACCACAGGAAACAGTGTACTACTTGATGCGCACAATGCTGCTCCAGCTAACATATTACTGCTTCCCATTACGGATGAAGCTGGAATTGCGTTTTTCAGCGTGAACCTGGCACTGTGCATGTAGCCATGTTCCAATGTTCAAAAAGAAAACAAGAGACCTTTGCATAGACAGCCATTCGCTACAGCAAATGTAATGACTGCATACAGTGAACAACCAAGGACAGCCACTTACCTTCGAATGCTGACATTAAAGTTTGCCCTCTCCTCGCCTTTCACCAGGTAAAAAAGTGATGCACTGCCGAAGGACAGAGACAGATGACAGCACGTTAGATTTTTTCACATGTGGGCACGCTACCATGCTCATGATTCAAGGTTAAAACCAGCAAAAAAAACAACACCAATGTGCACAAGCAAGAAGACAACGGGACGAGGCTGGAACTTGCTTGTCTTGGATCGTGCATCTTTTTTTGTCTTCGTTGTGTTTTTTGCTGGTTTTCACCATCAATCATGTACCACCTGGCCCAGATCTCAACCTTGTTGTTAGTTTACTCATGTATCTGCTCCCCCTAACACCCTTCCAGTCAGAATGTCACTTCAATTATCATATCATGTAGAAATTTGGCAGGGTGTCCCTGTCGAGGGAATTTATTCCGCTTTACAGTCCACTAACAGCAGATTCTGTTCAGCGCAAAATTGTCAAATTGGGGAATACCTGTCGGTTGGCACACAGGAGCACATAGACAGCTGTCCTCTGCTTTCCCCAGTTTTTACCGGTGTGACGCAAACCGCACAACAAAAGTTGTGTGCCCACTGCGCCCACTCTATTTAAACTTCGTGCTCTACGTTATCACATACACACAATCAAGACTAAAACAGAAGCAGGCATTCAAAACACTGATACACAGTCGCTGACCAATAATTCAGACTCGACGGGGACCATCAAAATGTCAGAATAATTGAGTCCGAAATACTGGATTCAACCCAAAATAATGTACTTCATTTCACGAGTGGCCAAAAAAAGGTGGATTGTTACAGTCGAATCTCAATAATTCGAACTTGAAGGGGCCCGAAAATTTGCTCGAATTAACAGTTCGAATTAAAGGAAGGACGTATTTTTGAAGTATTCGAGCACCATAGCACAATGCTTGAACGGTGAGAGTCGTGAAATATCGCGGCGCGCAAGCACATAGCGAGCGCAGCCGCCCACACCGGCCAACGCCCGGTTCCCGATAACGGCAGAAAACGAAACTTCTGGGAGCGGACGGCGCCGGCATGGCGATGGGCGCGCGAGCTGAGACCATCGAAGGTGAGGGAGGAGGGCGGCAGGGAAGCGGCTTTGGCCTCGGCAACTCCGCCGCTTCGGTGGCTCCCCTCGCCCTCTCTCTCGATTCCCTCGCAGCTCCCTCACCTTCGGCTGTCTCCGTGCACGCCCGCCGCCGTGCCGGCACCGCCGGTACGGCCGGCCCGGCGCAGATTAGCTCGCTCCCTGAAGTTTCGTTTCCTGGCGTTATGGGGAAGCGAGCATTTGCCAGCGCAGGCAGTTTCGTTGGCCGGACTGGGCCTCCGCCGCTGCATTAAGGGGTCTCTCCTATGCTTTTGCTCTATGGCGGTGTCAGAGCAATGCCAGTCGGAGGCGCTGCCACGTTATTTGGCGCGCTGCTGAGAGCGTTGTCGGTCCGCAGTATATTCGAATTAACCGTAGCAAATGCTTTCGCGTTCGAATTACCGATCGTTTTTGCCCATTGAAATACACATAACTTTGACGGGACCACAGCGTCAGTTCGAATAAACCGGCAGTTCGAGTTAAGCATGTTCAAATTAACGAGATTCGACTGTACTTCAGATATCCTGAAATTTCAACTGCGAAAATGTTGGGAAAAAGTCATCACCCAAAGGTTTCCATACTTTGTGCGCAGCTGAAATATCGCCAAAAAGTAGCACAATCGCAAATTTGTAGCGAATTCTGCTTCATTCTAAGCCACTCTTACCATTTACCTTTCACGGCTGGCTGCAATCTCATTGATAATGTGGGCAGAGTGTCACCCTCGTACCTGACAAAGCGCGATATGCGCAAGACAGTACACGTGCCCTCCGCAACATGCATGCTCACATGTGCGTGGAGCGTCCTGACTGCTTATTCACCATGCTCTGCGTTTCTATGTTTGTGGATCCGCACGCTACGCCATGTAAATTGGAACGCTTGACATTGGACTGAGTGAATAACTTGCAAAATTTAGCACAATATCTTGCAAAAGTGATCTACCGAAAATACCACTCCTGGTATATTGAACTTTTACGAGAAATTTAGCGAATACTGGCGCCTATTTTGCACGGCCAGAGGCTTTTATTTTCATAAATTCGCTTACCTCCAGATTTTTGCAGATTTTAACAACTTCGAGTTAACATGGCTTTACTGTACCTTCAAGAGAGATCGTCCAAGAATGCGGCCCAAGTATGTCCTGCTCGCACATACGCTTGCCTTTGGCCTAAACATTCCGTGGCCACGATTTTCTAGCAATCCCGCTTATGCTATTCCTTTTCCCACTTTCACACTTCATCAGTAGTCCAAGCGACGCTCCCCAAACATTATCAAAAGGATCAGCCGGCCATGAACGGAGGATGGTAAGCGCAGCATAAAATCTAACAGAAGGCATAGCGACAAAGTCCATGGCCCATATCTTAACCACTGTCATGCTGTAGCTACAAATGGATGAAAGCACAGTTAATGCATGCACTGAATTGGTGACAACTGATCGACTAGGTTTTGCTAGTTTCGGTTTCGAGGAGGCGCCAGCAACATGGCCGACAATCATGCCAGCGACAAATTAAAACAAAATTATCACTATTTCTGCAGGAGTCGATGACCGAAATTAGCACATGGTCGTGCCGTCGGAGTCGTAATTATCGTATGGTGCACTGTAAGGTGCCTGAAATATTGGTCATCTTTATACATTAAGTCTATGAAGCTAGTGGCGGTGCCGCGGAGCTGTCCAAATAATCAAGCATGTACGAATTATCCGTCGGTGACTGTATTTGCACGCACGCCATTTAACCAAATTCGGTTACATTCGACTTTTCAGTTATTAAAGGAAAAAAATTGTCATCCACCTGATTAGCACAAAGCTAAAAAGGAAGCCCATACTGTGTTTTTAGGTTCATTTGATATTTCACTTATGAAAGTGAAAATACCGTTACACACCCAAGGTAGCACAAAGCTATGAAGAAAACCTTTTTGACAAAAACCTCTGCAGTTTGTAAATTTTTTTCTTATAGCTTCGTACAAGCCTCAGGTCGATGACAATTTTCCCAAAGTGTCCTTGCACTTCGAGCTATTGATAACTTATCAATTATTTGGCCTTGCCCTGTGATCGACTAGCGTCCTTGTTAGCCCAGATGGCAGTGACCACCTGGAAAGGCTCTGTCTGGTCCCAGGTTTAACCCCTTGACAAGGACTAATTTTATCTTCAACTGCTCAACTTTTTTTCAGAAACGCAAATGGCTTTCCTTCATAGCTTCATGCTAGTCAGGTGGATGACAATTTTTCCTTTTCATAAAGTTTCCTCCACCTTGTGGAGCTGTGTAGAACTGACTTGCCAGATTTTTCACTCGAAAGTGCCCCCCCCCCCCCCCATTGGAGGCCCCAGCTCACAGCCCCCCCCCCCCCCCCCAGTACGTCTCTATAGACTTCCCTTATTTCAATGCTAGAAATGGCTCCTGTCGGATAACTGGAGTGTGCAGCAGAGCAACACATATCCCTACAAACACTCACCTTCCAGCAATCTGAATATGCTTGTCGTTGGGGTGCCGAGCCATCGAGGAAAGCACAACATCCAGCGCCAGGCGCGGATGGTCACAGGCCTCGTAGCGGAACACATGGAAGAGGTCGTTAAGCACCTTCTGCAGCATAAGGGGCCGTGACTGGTATGCCTGTGCTGACACAAGCACCTGCTCCTCCGTGGCATCCCCCGACACCTGCAGGGGCCAGTCGAAGATTGTGCATCAGTGGAAGGCATGCACACACTGCTGCTTCTGTCCTTACAGGCAACTTGGAATACTAATGTAGCGCATAGAGACGAGAACAAAAGAAGGCACATGAACACACAGAAGCTCCGTTTTTATATGTTCATGTGCCTTCTTGTGTCCTCATCTGTATGCGCTACATTAGTATTTCAAGATGCCACACCGACAAGCCCGCATTGCAACACCACTTAAAGGCCAACTGCAACCTAATTTCACTGTGGCTGAATTAGTAATAGTAAATTAGTATACAGTAGAACCACTATCATACGTGTTGGAGAAAAGGCAAGAAAGAAATGTGCTAAGTAACCATAAAGTCCGTGGTCACTAAAAGATTAGCCAGACTCAAAGTTGACATCTACGTAATGCAAAGTGTTGTGTGAATCATTACAGCATGAGACGTCGACCATCTGGTGGCGTCTGAGCATCCAGAGATGCACACTGTTTTTGCAGCTTCAGCAAGCTTACATTTATGCTTCTCAAATTCAACCTGGGTCAGCAGCTTCTTCGGAAGGAGCGTTTTGGTGGTAAGTTTTGACATGCCCACTTGATAAGAATCATTGTATCACAAGATGCCAACGTGTGTTGAGCTCGTGGGGCACGAGCGACCCGAGACACATGTCGTTTTAGGATAGCAATGGTAAACCAAAACAAAAGCGAGCGAAAACGATTACACAATGCCACCAGAGCGATTCATGATGCTCACTTCGTGCCGCCTGCAGCAGGGAACAGTGGTGCATTTAGGTTATCGCCTATTATAAGCGTGCAGTGCACTCCCAACCTCGCTACGCGCCACATGCGCTGTGAAAGCATTAGGTGAAGATGCTTATCACAATGGATTGGCGATAGCTGTGAATGGCGACATGTGACAACCTGCGATGCTAGTACAGTACACTTCCATTAAATCAACTCCGGTTAATTCAATTTTTCGGTTCATTCAGTCTCAGCCGGCACCCACGCATTGCTATGGGCCCAAACTTTTGCTATGTCGATCCTAAAATTAGCCTTCATCGAATAACTCGAGCTTGACCAGTCAACACACATGCACCTAACCCCAATGGTAACACCAATAGCGACCTCTTTAGTGGCAGTGTCGGTCTCGGGATAGTTAGGGGACAGTGAATGCGCTGTACATACATCATCACCCGTCGAAAACGCCTATTTTCAGCCTGCCGTAAAAAGATTTTCAAGCAATAACCTGTGAGGGTACCAGGCCAACGCCAGGTGGCGTAGAGTCGCAGGCACGAGACGGTAGGCGACTGTATAGAGTAGCAGGCACGGGATAGTAGGCAACGGTGTGTGGCGGGCGGGGAGAACATGGAAGGCATGTGTGTGCGGTCGGCATGCGGGGAGCGCGCGACAACGAACTGAGTGAGTGAAGCAATCGACGGGGCAAGCTGCGTGCAGTGCGGCAGGACGGAACGCAGACTGCATGTGTGTGCATGCGCCCGAAATAAAGAACGTACTTGACAAACTGTACCTCACAATGTCCGATTATGACATTTACCACATTTTAACACACGCTTTTCTTTTTTTTAAACAAAAATTGGGCCAAAAATTTAACGCAATCAGACATGATAGCAAACCCCGCTAAAGGCGGCGTTTGTATGCTTTGCCACTGACACAAATGTATTGTGGTGAAGCTGACTTGAAAACCAGCTGCCATTGTGCAACACGTATTAGACCCTTGCCCATTTTTCGCCCATTTTTCTCGCAAAAAAATCGGGTGTGCATAAGATTGCTACTTAGTTTAGGACCTTTAATGTAATTTCGACGTTAGTTTTCTACTTTGGACACATAGAAAACGAGCGTGCGTTTGATTCGGGGGCGTATTAGATTCGGGAAAATACTGCCAAATGAATCAGGCAGCGTGTTTTGGCATTTTTTATGCATTTTGTGTAATTCGACCTGCCGGATAATTCTATCAGTCACATCAGGATCGAAATAACGGAAGTTGACTGTACCAGAATAGGAAACAGTACGTGGCGGCGTTTTCACATGACACAGGCGGGTGAGTACTGCAGGAAAGCTGCCATTGCAGGTGCCTTCTGCTCTCGATTGCACGTGCCTCACACCGTGCTTTGTTTACATAGGATCTAGTGTCCGATTCAAAAACACATCATACGATCGCAGTTTGGCGTTCTACTGTATGGTGGTGACCTAAGATCGTGTTTTCCGGGAACCTACTAACTGTATTGGGTCATTTCTTGCATTTTCGATCATGAACATTGGCACCAGGAAATTATACAGAACAGGATTGTATCAACAAGGTTCTACTGTATACTACTGAAGCAATCTAGGCAAAGCTACAGGGCTAATAACTGCCTAATGTTCCCACTAACAGCCTTTAAGAGCACCTAAGCACACGACACATGCGTGTGATGGTTAGCAGATATAATACAAGACCCAGCACGTCATCGGCGCCTAAACTTGAAGGTCACACCAAGAAGCTGCATGTTCCGAGTCATGCTGTCACTTCTGGCGAATGGTAACAGCATCGTTTTTTCAGTTTGGGTATCAAGAACCTCTACTTTTGCGAGCCCTTTGTGATGCACCCAGTTGTACAGTATAGACCACTTATAACGTAACCGCTTATAGTGCAGGACCGGCTATAATATGGTCTTTTCAGAGTCCCTTTAATTTTCCCATAGCACTCTATGTATGCGCGTATCGCTTATAGTGAAGTTGCAGGGGACGAAATACCGGTTACAGTGCGGCTGCGAGTACAGAAGTCCGCTGAGATGGCGAACGCTCCCCTCAAACGGGCACCATAGCACGATGCACGAACGGTGAGAGTCGTGAAATATCGCGGCGCGCAAGCGCATAGTGAGCGAGGGCCACGAAACTGCCCACGCCGGCCAACGTTCGCTTCCCGATAACGGCAGTAAACGAAACTTCAGTGAGCGGGCGGCACCAGCACGGCGGGCGACGGGTGCACACGGAGACCATGGAAGGTGAGGGAGGAGGGCGGCAGGGAAGCGGATTGGCCATGGCAACTCCGCCGCTTTGGTGGCTCCCCTCGCCCAGATCCCTCGTAGCTCCCTCACCTTCGACTGTCACTGTGCGCGCCCGCCGCTCCAGCCGGCCCAGCGCCAGCTCCCTGAAGTTTCGTTTTGTGCCGTTATCGGGAAGCAGGTGTTAGCCAGCGTGGGCAGTTTCAGTTGGCCAGACTGGGACAGCGCCGCTGCTTCCCTCTGCGCCGCAGCCACAGCGTGCAAGGTCAACACGTGACTAGAAAGTAGAGGAAGCATAAAGGAGAATGGTTCACTGCCATTTTCTACGCGTGGCTACGGTAGCGTGGTTGAGACGTCGGCACGTACACGCATGTTCCGGCGCAACGCAGAATCGGCGACCTTGCCATTTGAGAGAGGGTGAAATCTCCACCTCATTTTTTTTTTCTTTTTTGTTCGCACGCGACATTGAGGGGGGGTCTCTCCTAAGCTTTTACTCTATGGTGGTACCAGAGCAACGCATGCCGGTCAGAGGCACCGCCACGTCATTTGGCGCGCTGCCGAGAGCATTGTCGGTGCATGGTATGTTCGAATTGACCGTCGCAAATGATTTCGCATTCGAATTACCGGGCGTTTTTGCCCATTGGAATACACATAACTTTGACGGGACCACAGCGTCAGTTCGAATAAACCGGAAGTTCGAATTAAGCGTGTTCGAATTAACGAGATTCAACTGTGTGTTCCTACGGGTGGCTCATCAGTGATAGGTCGCAAAATCACGCATACGGGTTAGATTGACGGCGGTTCGATGGTTAGATTGACGGTCTCCAATCAACTAGCCAGCCACTACAGCGAACACGCGTGCCAAATTCATCTGTGAGCTGACGTGGGTAGAGAGCTCTAAACTGCGCGAATCTGTGTGCGTGAACATTGAACTCGCGTATTCGATGCCATCAGCGTGCCTTCCGGTGGCTAATCAGACCAATTTTCGCTCTCGTGCTTTCCATATGCGCCGACCTTGTAGTTCCCTCTGTCCACATCGTGTTAATTGTTTCGATCGGTACCATCGACCTGGATGAACCTTGTACCGATAGAGATCGCGCACCAAGAAACGCTATGCGTGTGAAGGCACCGAGACCATGGCCGGGTCATTCACCGAAGGTACCGATATTAAGTACCAGAAGATTAGATATTCGATTTGCGAGTCGAATTATTCTAACGTTCTCTATGTGATTTGAAATGAAATATTCGAGTATTCTCACCCCCCTACTCAGTTGTACTCAACAAGCCATTTTCAATGTTTTACAAATCTGTGATCAGGAATCAGGAGTGCTTTGTTGCAGTGGGAATTTGCAGCCATGCTTAACTGAATTCTAGAAATTAACAACACAGATAATATTGTTGACACTCAATTTTGTGATTCTCATATGTTATCTCAATTTAACCAGCTCATTACGAGCTGAACACGTACCACATGCAAATACAGTTATCCCTCATTATAACGAAATCGCGTTACTCGAAATATCGCTTTATTCGAAATTTCTTTCGGTCCCAACCCAAAGGCATGCATTTTAAGCTGCATCACTCGAAGTGCACGAAGAGCTTGACCCGCTTAGAGCGAAGTGGTAAGCGGAGGCATCGCCGCCGCTCGGTGGCGGCGACGCTTTTGCGCATGCAGTGTCAAATTAATACCGCCGAAGAATTAATCTCATGCAGGCACAGAACAGGCCACAAAAGTACTAAGCCCACGAGCGATGACCGCCTAGTAACGGGTACCAAGTGAGTGCCGAGTGCTCACAGCTGCTTACTGCGTAGTGAACGGAAGCTGTCAAATTCCATGGTGCAGCGCGTCCTAACCGTTAATCTCAGTCGCAATCGCATTGCTGGTGTCCGACGTGATAGAATCCACACGAAAATAAAGTTTTCCTGACACTTTGTGATGCCACCATAAAACCGTGGTCTCTTGGATGCCGAAAAGTGGCCAAAAGACTGCAGGCAGACTTGCACCGTAGCATTCCATGGGGTGCGCTCGATGAGCAAAGTTTTATCGCTCTAAAGAACCCTTCTGGCGCTGAAACGTGCCGAAAAGCACAAAAGTGTCCCTCCGATTATAAGTGTCATGTTCGACGCGAGGAGCTACGTTAAGAAATCGGGACGACTTTGGGGAAGCCAGTGCAGAAATTTGTTTGCCATTCGCCATAATCAGCCAGCATCGCAATAAAACACCGCCCCTAGCTTCGTTGCACTTTTGACGGTGTAAATCGACCGATAACTTGCCGACAACACTATAATCTGAGTGTCGCCAGCAGCGAGTCAGGCTGTCAACATGGCGGGCCAACACAAGCTGGTATTTCCCCTGCGATTTTCTCGAGCTGGTCATGCTCGATTCGCGCCATCCGACTTTAGACAAACAGTCTAAATGCATGGTAGGGTCACTGAATTTTGTTCCTAGACATTTGTCAATGGCGCAGACACGACAGTGCGCGAACACCGACACTCGAACCGTAGAATTAGCACAGTGTCGTCGAAAACAGTGCGCTGAAAAACTCTAGTTTTGCAATCTTCACGGCTGCATACCTCGGGAAAAAATTGCCCGGTGATCATGCAAAGCACCTACACTTCAAGACTGCTCAGTTTTCAGAATTGCACTGTGTACTCACAATGAGTGGCTAAACGTTTTTTGAGCACAACACACAATCTCAAACTCGAGCAACGGCATTTGCGGCGCTTTCCAGCGCAGTACTCTCGTAGTCTTCCGTGACCTTCGCCCCCTATAAATGTGGCCACTACCCCGTCAAATCCTTATTCGCTCTCCAGTCTGCAAGCATTTTGGACGCCAGTCACTCCTCTCACGCGCCTTCATGTCAATGCCTTGCCTCCTCGCTGCCAGTTTCGACGTCACTGCTCCTCCAAAGCTGCCCTCTTCCAGCATGCCCACCCGAGCACAACCTTCCACCAACAGGTGCCCTTCCGCGGTTCCTGCTTCTTGGTCTCCACGACTTCGATCACCTTTCTTCAGCTACACGTGAAGCTGATGCCAAGCCCGCCCATTGCAACCGTCGCCATCACCAGCACGCACTGACGAGGAAAGCGAGATGCCCTGACAACATTTTGAAGCTTCTGCCTTCTGCGTTGCCCGCCGCATTCAGTCACTTTGGCGCCGATGGCTCGTGCTGTAGGATCTGTGCTGCAGGCCATGTGATTGTGTGTTATTGGGAGCGCATCGATAGGCGTGCCTCGCGTGTGCTTTTGTGGTCTAGAATGATAAATGGCTCCGTCAGTCCCTGGGCGAAAGTAACTTTGGAGCAGAACTTTCTCCTGATAAAAGAAGTGGAAAAGGCGGCTGGCAGAAAACTGACATCGCAAAATAATTCAGCATACCGCCGTCTACTTTATCAACTGTATTGAAAAACAAAGAAGCTGTGCTGAATGGCTTCGAAAAGAGCTTCTCGGCGAAGATAAAGAGGAATCGCGATTCGAAATACCCCAAAAGTGGAAGGTGCACTTCTACAGTGGCTGAAGAACGCCAGGAGTGCAAATCTTCTGTACATGGACCTGCACTTACAACAAAAGCCGAAGCTCTCGCCCTCCAAATGGGCCATAAAGATTTCATGTGCAGCAATGGCTGGCTTGAGCGGTTCAAGGAATGACACGGCGTGACCTCAAAGTCGATCGTTGGCAAAAGCGCAGCCGTGAACCGTGACACTGTAGACGTACGGCGCCAACATCGGCTCGAAGCTCTACTTGAAAAGTATTTATTTATAGATACTGCGATCTTTTACAAGACCTCAGCAGGGTGGAAACATACAAGTACACTCATACAAACATTCATTACAAGCAATCTTGCCAACGCTTGAATTCAACATGACAAAAGGACAGAATGCAAGCAAAAAGAAGCAAATAAATTATGAAGATGAAGTATGAATAAAGTATGAAGACAAAGACATCTACAACCTAGATGAGGCTGCATTTTTCTACAAGATGCTATCAAATCGTACGTTCACAACGGCTGGCGGATCCTCATCAGGAGGAAAACGGAGCAAGGAGCATGTCACGGTGCTGTTTGGTGCCAATGCAACAGGCGAGGACAAGCTTCCCTTGTTGATACTGGGGAAGGCAGTGAAGCCACGGTGCTTCCGAAATGCAACTATTCCCAAGGAATGCATCTACAGAAGTAACAAGTGAGCATGGATCACTGCTGCTATTTTTGAAGACTATGTGCGCCTTCTGGATAGAAGGTTCGACGCAAAGAATCAACAAGTGCTTTTCATAATTGACAACTGTCCGAGCCACGGGAAGATCGACAACCTCAAGGCAATCGCTGTGGAATTTTTGCCTGCAAACACAACCGCGGTACTTCTACTGATAGATCAGGTCATCATTGAGACCACCCGGAAGCTGTACCGCAAGATTCCTTTGTAGCGCATGCTCACAGCGTATGACCCAAGCAAGAGGTACAACATTTATTTGCTTGGTACGATCCATTTGCCGAACTTTTCATGGAAAGAGCTCGCACCTTCAAAGGTCGCCAACTGCTTTGCACACGCCGGCTTTTCCCGCACCGTCGTCAGCGAGCCTGATGATGACAGCCTGACGATGACCAGCCTGACGATGACCAGCCTGACGATGACCAGCCTGACAATGACCAGCCTGACAATGACCAGCCTGACAATGACCAGCCTGACAATGACGAGCCTGACAATGACCAGCCTGACAATGACCAGCCTGACAATGACCAGCCTGACAATGACCAGCCTGACAATGACCAGCCTGACAATCACCAGCCTGACAATCACCAGACTTGCAGCGATCTGTACGAAGCTGTGCATAAAATAGCTGGCCAAGAGGTAGAAGGCGACTTGGAGACATTCGCGTTGGCTGACGCTGCTGCTCCTGTGGTCACCCACGCGATGGATGCGGAGATAACTGACACTGTTGGTCGCCCCGATGAAGGCAAAGAGCCGGCAGACGAAGAGCCACATGAACCAACTATGGTGCAGACGTGGGAGTACTTACGCCTGCTGCGCAATAAGGTTGAATTCATGGGCGGCGACCACAGCCTCGGTCGATGCTTGGTCAAATTAGAGCAGGAGTTGCTCGCGCCCGGGTAAACAGCCAAAGTTCACTGCCTTCATTGCATTTGAATAAAGTTTTGCTTCACTGAATACATTGTATTTTGACTTGCTCACAGTTGCGGTGCAATTAAATCGCGCCTGCTTTAGCTTTTGTCGAGTGGTCGCTTATATCAAATTGCCACTTTCAACGAATTTTTCGCCGTCCCGCTGACTTCGTTATAACGAGGGATTACTACACGCACACACACACAACTGAATCCTGCCAATTTCTGTGTCACAATGACAAACCAAAACATGGGTTGGTTTCTATCAGTTCCTCACCTTTCAACTCCCACTACTAGTCTTGCCAGACACCAATTCTGAATACAGTAGAACCCCGCTGTTACGTTCCCGGGTGCTGCGTTTTCCCGGCTGTTACGTCGTTTTTGGCCAGTCCCGGCACAGCTCCCATAGAACCCAATGCATTGGTAACCCCGCTGTTACGTCACAACTGTGGGACCGTTCCCGCATCATACGTTGCGAACTGCCACACCGCGCCGGCCCGAGTGGCCATTTGTACTTTTCATGTCGCTTGGCTTGGTTGCTTGACGATGGCATTGGCCGCCCAAAGTGCCGGGGGCGACACTTGTTACGTATTTTCGGTTTCTGCTAGCAAAAGTATGGCCCTTGAGATCCGCATTTGCTTTCTAAAGATGGTGTCTATGACGCGTTGCAGCCCTAAAATTTGTTTTGGCTCAAAGATGTTCCGTATAAAGTCCAAGGGCGATAACGCCGTCGCCGCGAGCCGTATGCTGTATGTGCAAGTGAAAGCGTGCGAGGGGAGCCGACGACCGCGTCTCGCGCGCAGAAGAAAGAAAAGCAGGGAGGAAGCGCGGCTTCTTCCGTTGCGCTCGAGGCACCGGCGAGGGAACGAGGGGGGAGGGATAGCGGGCAGCGTTGTGCTCTGGCATCATACTGCGCAGCGGCGCGCGGTCGCACGGGCCGTATCTTGAAAGCGATCTGTGTGGGGGCAGAGTCTATGCAGTGTAGGTGCGTCAGCGGCTCGTAGCTTTGTGCATACTGTGTGTTCTGGGCGCTCAGTTTGCTTTGAAGCGATAGACAACAGCACGAAGGTCACTTCGCTCGCTTCTGCAGCGGAGCTTAAATTTCTCACACCAGCGTTTGACAGCGTGTGTCCGCGTTCATCAAGTGTGATGTGTTCATGTTTGCCTGTGGGCGCTGACACCATGCTTGTTTAATAAGTGAATGTTTACAAGTTTATACGGGCGACAAAACTACTATTCTTACTTTGCATAGCTTATTGCAATCGATACTTCGACTGTCGAGCGAAACTACTTTTTTTCACATGTAAGAATTAAAATAATATTGTGTGCAGTTCAACACTACTCCCATTTCTCAATTTTTCCTGTTTCCTGGCTCTTGCGTTTCCCGGCTCTTACGTTTTTTTAATTTTTTTTACAGTCCCATGAAAAACATAACAGCGGGGTTCTACTGTATGTCAAAACACCCATTGCACATCAGGCCCATTACTATCCTTCCCCGTGTACCAGAACTCTCTATGGTCACTGCACTGCTAGGGTACAAATCGAATGCTACTGTACTCTGTACATGTGTCCCCAAGTAGCATGTGCTCACCCTGAGAGCAGGGATGTTGGAGCGGTAGCAAGCATCACACGGTGTGTTCAGGAGCCCAAGAAAGTCCAGGGGGCGCTCCACACGGCACTGAAGACCTGGAATTGACGACTGCATCCCAGTCCTGCAATGGCCAAGGGTCAAGTTGCAACTCTCCAGAATTTGGCTGCACATGCACAATATACAGATAAGCCCTGAATATTTATCCTCATCATCCACTGCAGGACAAAGGCCTCTCCCAGCAAGATCCAATTATCCCTGTCTTGCGCCGTCCGACTCCGATCTTAGGTCTGCAAATTTTCTCATTTTAATGTGATTAGCATTCTTTGTCTACTTCAGGCATTCAGAGTCTACCTACCTATCTAACCTCTTACGCCGACCCGGTGACGCGAGTTGTCAACTAGCTTGAGCCACTAAATATGAGCTCATGGTTGTGATGCCGTCGTGGTCGTTCCATTGTCGTTCAGCTTTGTCATCTGACTCTCAGCATGCCATTGTCATCACGCCATCGTCGTCATACAGTTGCTGTCATACTATTGTCGTTATCCTATGGCCATTTCATTACAATTATGCTGTCGCTATTCAATTCTAATTATATCGCCACTGTCATGCTATCGTCATCATACAGTCGTCGTGCAATCGTCATACCGCCTTCATAATACGGTCATGGTCGTTCCATCATTGTCATTCCAGATTAGTCATCTGATTCTCGTCGTACAGTCGTCGTCATCCCATTGTACTCATGCACGTCAGTGTTAGTCAATGTAGTCATGCAGTCAGTGTAGTCACGTCATCGTTATACTATCGTCAACATTTCAGAACCGTCATCCCACTGTTTTTATACCGCCATCATCATTCCACTGACATTATTCTTTCTACGTCATTCCATCATCATTACTGCATCGTCATCATACAGTCGTCATGCCATCATGGTCATGGCCAACCATGGCAACCTCTGTCATAAGGATGATCCTGCAGACAATGTATGTCGCATACAGTTGCCGACCGATAATTCGGAGATATACAGCTACAGTCAACCTGCGATATAACTAGGGATGGGCGAATATGCGGTCGCGCTGCAAAGGAAGTCGCGAGGCCTTGATCGCCGCAGCGAGAGCCAATCAGTCACGAGATGATCAGAACTGGAGCTTCCGCATTGCTTTTGTGCAAAATAGCAAATGGATTTACTCATCCATTACACTAATGAAATCGTGCTGACGTAGTAAGCTATTTGCTTGTTGTTTTCTGGATATCCTGATAATTCAGCATTCGGTTAATTCAGACATTTTTTTTCGGTCCCGTGAAATTCTAATTAACTAGCTTTTACTGTAATATGTGATATATACTATTCGAACTATTCGATTCGACATTATTCGACCAAATCACTATTCGCTTCGAACCTCAAATTCACTGTTCGCCTATCCCTAGATATAACGAATCTCGATTCAACGAAATTCGCGATGTAATGAACTATCTTATTTCACAATCTTAGTTCCATTGAATTAACGAAACCTCTAATTAAAGAAACTCACGATATAACAAAGTTTTTTGCTTCAATACAAATTCATTATATCGAAGTTCGACTGAAATCAAATGCTGTAGTTTCGTGGGCGAAATGTTGAGCAAAGCTCTCCAGGCTCAGCGCAGTTGGAAGTGTTATGAAGAACGCTTCGGCACGTCTTCTGACATGGTGTCCCTAACCAGCTAGTCGGAGAACCAAGCGCTCATGCGATAGTCGCATGCTGTTCCTGATTCAACAGCGCTGGCTTTAAGTGCTGTGAAGCTGGCTCCCAGGAAGGAGCGCAATAGTGCAAGATTTTGTGCAGAAGCCTTGCTCTCAGGAAGAGGCTCTGCGGAGAAAAATGGCCCGCCTGCAGGCCGGCCGTTGTGCGAAGGACCACTACCGGCCGCGGGTTGGTCCACAGGCCTCCGCGGGTCAGAGTTAGGAGACCCCTGGCCTAAAGTAACATTTTTGATACATTGGAGTGGAGTTACTGTAGTGGATAGTTCAGCAAACCAATGACTAATTAATTATTCATTATACTAATTCAGCTTTAACTCTAAAATTTCATTTTTTATTTTATTTTTACAAATGTACCCTCTATGGCCAGAAATAAAGGTCGACAAGTTGTGCCAATTTCTCTTATTGTGAAACTATTTGGGCATTAGAGGGATATACCATATTTATTCGAATAGAAGGCGAGGTTTTTTTTTTTTTACTAGAATCCTTAACTTCGAAGTCACCCCAACCTTAAACGCGAATTTTGCCTTTAGGTGTGGCTTCACGCCAGTGTAAATTTTGCCTTACAGTGTGACTTTATGGCAGCGCGCGCCACAATGCCGTGAAGCCACACTACAAGGTAAAAATCGTGCTGTCATGAAGCCACACCTAAAGGCAAAATTCACATATAACCTGCACTCAACGTATTGGAGCTCCATGGTAGCAATTTTGTGTTTTGGCTATACTAGTAATTTATTATTTCGGGCAATTTTTGCCGAGTCTGAATAATCCATCGGCTATTCTATATCGCCTTATATTATTAGTGTGCATGCTTAAATTTTTCTTTTCTTGGGTCCCCCAACTGCACCCTCACTTTGTAACTGTTACCGCCTTATATTCGAATAAATACGGTATATGCAAATATACCGGCAGCGAGTGATACATGATACAGCGAGGGTGGCTGGAGCGTTTGTATAACTGCTGTTCAAATAATGTCCACAGTGTGAACTATGCTCACCCAGGACTCTTGTTTTGATCATGAGGAGTGGTCGGTTCCTTGCCAGGCAGGTTGGTGCCCGAGAGGTCAAGCGAGGTCAGCTCAGGCAGCGACTCGGCTAGCATGGAGAGCCAAGCATTTGGCTGGGGATAGAACCCCTGCCCCTGTTTGTTAGTGCTCTGCGACAGGTCCAGGTGCCTGCAGAAGACAAGTTACAGTGACGTTTCAATTCGTGAATGCGGGTGACGCGCAAGCATATGGGTGCTGTAGCGCACACGAAGCTATCAGCCCTCGGTGCACCTAGACGCCAAGACTGTTCGCATCGCAGATCGCTTTCAAGATAGGGCTCGCATGGCCGAGCAATAAGCAGCAGCCACCGGAGTAAAACCCCCTCGGTGGGAAGACCGCATGCTTCCGCCCCGCTTTGCACCCTTGCGCCTGCGAGACTGAGCCACCGTCACCGACTCGCCGTCGCACGCTTTCACCCGCACATACAGCACACAGCGTGCGGGGACGATGTTACCACGAGACGAATCCGGTATGTCTATTTTGCACACAGCACCCGTATTTTGCACACAGCAACTGCCAGAGGAGGTCAACCCAGCGTGTCTCCGCCTACTATTGTGCCACACCACGTGCCTTCATCGAGGCGACGGGAGCTGCCATACTATGTGCTTATCATCAAGGTGACGGGAGCTCCCACTTCTACGCGACAGATCAAGAATTCGACGCAGGGGGACTTCGAGAAGCACCCAGCCATGTCCGCGACAAATTAAGAATTCGACGCGGGTGGGGTGACGTCAGCACCCGCCCGCCTGGTTCCTGCCGACGATGAGTCGCCAAAGGGATTTAAGGGAGAACCGGCCCATTGTTAGGAGAGAGAGTCGCCACCAGCCGCCCCGACGGTCTGGTGCGCTCTTACTGCTATTACCAGCTATTACCTGCTACAACCTGCTATGTACATATTTGTACATATTCTATAAAGCTTTCATCTCCTCTTCGTCTGCTCCAAGAGTCCGTCTCGTCGTCGACCACGAATTCACAATACTACCCTCCTCCTCCGCGACGCTTCGCCTCTTTTCTCCTTCCCCGCTTTCCTCGAGGTGGTGTTGCTTTGTCACACGCTTGGCGCACTCCTTCGTACTTTCCCCAGAGCACGATTCTCTTCTCCACCTCCAAGCCCTTCCTCCTCCAGCACTTGCATCCTTCGCTGCTTCAAACTTACCTTCGCTGGCGGGCCACTTACACTTGCGCGTGAAAACCCTTCAAGTATAGAGGCCCTGCCCAATGTCCCTCAAAGGGGTTCCATTACTGCAGTGGCTAATACCCTCTTTACACGGTCACCCTGAACGACCATTGAAATCAACGACAGTTGAACTTTCAAACTGGCATTGAAGTGCATGACTGTTAACTGTGCTTACACAGACTTTCGGGTTAAATTTTGCTATCACGTGAGCGCGTTGAATCGAGAGTAATATGCGATAAATTATTGCATATTTCCTCGCTACTTTTGCATGATTATCTTTAAAATCTGTTTTATTTATTATTGCGCTGTAACATTTCTCTTTCTTAGACTGCAAAACATACCTAATGGAAAAAATTTTAACGTGAATCTAGACGATCCAGTCGGAGCCGTTAGATTTTTTAGTTGGCGAGACACGAGTAGCAACATGTCCGTCATGGACCTTGTCCACACGAAACGCTTCGCAGCATCGGCAGCTGTGGGTGGCACGTTTTCATCCATGGAGGCTGCCATCTTCCCGTCTCCGTTCAGGGACCGACAACTGAGACCCTCGACCTCCGTTGAGGCCAACGATCGTTGAGATGTCAATGACAGTTGGAGTTGCCGTGTAAATTCGGTAAACTGCCATTCACATCAACTGCCATTAGCTCAATGGTAGTTGAGAGTGCCCGTGTAAAGAGGGTATGAGAAACTGACATTCCACTGCTAAGCACAAGGCCACACCTACAAGTGCACATGCCTCTGTGCTCAGGTTTCAAGAGCATTTTAAGGAAGCCCGAATGGTAAAAATCTGGAGCCCTTCAATGCAGCACTCCTTTCACAATTCCCGATTTAAAGGAGTACTCAAACGAAATTTTTGTCTCACCTTTTCTTATTAGAAAGCTGCCGACTCTTATCACAGTTTAAGGCCCAATCCCTGAACGAGCAACAAATATTAAATTATACCATCATTTAATGCAACGATTTGAAAATGCACACCAAATGGAGCGCCAGTTTTTGACATTATGTGTTTATAAGAGTTCCTCTACAGATCATGAAGATAGAGGGGCCAACCCCACATTACGATCGACGTGCCAAAGCTTTATACGACAGGATAATAGGGTAGAGAAGGTGACAAGGGCACTGCGCATTCTGAGAGAAGCGACAGCAGAGAACTGTGCTGGTTGAATGTGAAGATTAAAGTGAAAGAGGTAAGAATGGCCGATGTGGCATGCATCCAGCTTCCAAAGAGGCAGTCACTGCCTGCCTTACAACCATTGCACGAGGCTGACTGACGTTGGCAGTTTGCAATACTATGCGACAGTTACCTCCAATTTCCGTTACATGTAGAGGAACCCTTGTCAACAGACTCGCCAAGAGGCCATACAGCATTTGGCGCATTTTGAACTGGTCACATTAGGAAAGGATAAAATTTATTATTTGTCGCACGTTCCAGGAATTCTGGCACCACACTGCCTTACAGAGTTGGGTAGGTTGGTTTTACAATAGAGCAAGAAAGAAGCAGGATACATAACTTTTGCATCAGCACTCCCTTAATCAAATATAGTCATCGAGCTACTTTAAAGGAGCCTCTTTATTAACAGGAACCATCCCATAATAGTCTGGAATCAGCATAAACACTCCATTCTTTTCATGGTATAAGCTGGACCAAGTGTGAAACTACGTTCAACAAGTTGACCTTGTCTTAAACCTTGGAAATTGCTGGTACCTTGTGTGCAAAACAAATGACTAAGGTTTTAAAACAGTTCAGTGCTCAGTAGGACTTCTTGGTGGGGTCACACACACACACATGCACACGCGCACACATGCACACACGCATACGCATACGCACACGCATACACGCACTGTGCCAACTATTAACTGAGTTGTTGATTCAAGGGACACAATATACAGCACAACTTTTGCACACGCGCAGCACAAGACGCAGATGTTGTGACAGTGCTAGTATATCAGTGTGCTACCAATATGTGCTACCAATATGTCGATCACCTTATATTCCTCTGAGATTCACATGTTCGAGGCCAATTTGTTGCATTATCGATGTACTAGAGCAGGGGTTCTCAAGTACGTTCATCCCAGGGAACCCTACTAAGCTCCATAAAGTGCCAAGGAACCCCCCCCCCCCCCGAATTAACCAAATGTCGAATTGTCGAGGGTATCAAGAAAACAAACAATGCTTCACTACGTCAACAAGCTTTTATTTACTCTATGAATCGTCAAATCTTGTTTCTATTTAGCACAAGACCAGTGCGGAAGCTGAAATTCTCTTCATCTCATGACTGATTAGCGCTAGCAGCGGCGAAGGCCTCGCGACATCCTTCGCGGCGCGCGTTTTCATCCGAGACGCGCTTTGCACCAACGGGCGCACATCCCGATTATTTTTTCGCCACTCAGGTGCTCGGCAACAAATTATCCGTCCATCGCGATGTAGCCGGTGTTTTTATCTTCGACAGCTTTGCACTGAGTCAATGCGAAACTACTGCTTGCCGCAACCGCTGCGGACGAAACCGCGGCCGCTATCGACGCGATCATGGACGGCGACCTTGCGGTTCAGAAGGCAGGCGGCTGACACACGCACCAAGTCAAAACGAAACTACCTTTCGCTGCAAGACGTGCGGACGAAACTGCGGTCGCTATCGACGCTGCCATGGGAGGCGACTACGCAGTTGTGAAGGCACGCAGCCGACGCGTGCATCGAGTGAAAATGAAACTACTATTTGCCGCAACCGCTGCGGACGAAACTGCGGAGGTTATCGACGCGATCAGAGATAGCGACTACGCACTTACGGAGGCACGCTGCTAGCCGCCAACGCGGTGTTACGCGCGGCGATAAACCCAAGAATAAAAGCTTTAAAGGCACAATTAGGCACGAAGCGCTTTGGCGTTGCTGTCAGTCACGTGCCGCGTACGATTGCCGCTGAGGACCACAGCGATGCGGACTGCGCCGCTTCGTTTCGGTTGGATGCTACGCTGTTCTTGCTCTCCTGCGGCGCGCATTTGCGGTGCTCCGCGTTTTTTTTTTTTTTCATTTTTCCTCCAACGTATAGGTCAGTGCGCACGCTATCGGCACCTACCCTATCTACAAATAGGAGATAGGCGCATGGTGGTAACCTGCGGCCTCCGAGATTCAAGTGCGAAAGCTTAGGCGCGCTGCCCGGTCTCAGAGGTTGGGTGGCTACAAGCTGGTTGCGTATTTACTGCGCAGTTCGCGCGTTGCTGTTACGCAATGTGACGTGCTTTTTGACACTCGGGTAATGGAGGTTCTTTGGATCAAGCGCACCTCGTGTTCGCCGTTTTAGACACTTGTCGAGGCGGGACCAGGGAAAATTTATCAGTGGCTCGCGGAACCCCAAGCAGGGGCCTGCGGAACCCGTAGGTTCCGCGGAACCCACTTTGAGAACCCATGTACTAGAGCTGTCACGACATCTGCGTCTTCTGTTGTGCATGTGTAAAAATTGCACCCTGTATTCTGTCTTTTGAATCATTAAATCAGTTGGTAGTTGGTGTTTCGTATGTGTGTGCATTCTACAGTAACCTAAGTACAGTAACCTAAGGCTTCACCGCGTGGCTAAGTGCCGGCGGCGGTCGTGGTGGTTGCGGCGCATTGCGAGAGATAGCGCGAGTGTCGCAATACTAACGCCACCGAACGGCGAGGTGACTTGGGAGAAAAAGGACGAAGGCGCTTGCTCTTTGGCTTGGGATCGGCGACCAACACGCACGAACGCTTCGCGCGTGCACCGGCCCGCTTCGCGGGACCGTCTCGCGAGGCTGAGAGCAGGACACCGGTATGGACGAACACGGATCGTTCGCCACCGTTCGCGTGACCCTACACGTGAACCGACTAGGCAATGGTGTCATAGCATGGGGCGAACATATTCGCTCGCTATCGGATCGCGGTGAGTCGGACTTCCTTGATTTGTGGCACGC
Organism: Dermacentor silvarum; assembly: GCF_013339745.2. Taxonomy (NCBI): domain Eukaryota; kingdom Metazoa; phylum Arthropoda; class Arachnida; order Ixodida; family Ixodidae; genus Dermacentor; species Dermacentor silvarum. The sequence goes on along the minus strand of NC_051154.1, from coordinate 346,843,648 downwards.
CCATGTGAATGTTCTATTGGTAGTAATTCGGCTAGTGTGTATTAGTGTATGAAAGGTGCAATAAATGCCCTTTTGATTGTTAGCACTACTGTGTTGTCAATCCTTTGTCCCTTTGTCCCAAGAGCATGTGTGAGACCCCACAATATAGAGCAATGCATTCTTCTACAGCTTTCAGAAGAGCCTTATAGGCTGTTCCAGATCTATTAATATCTACACAATATTGTAATAAAAATTAATGAATATTCAACGCTCATAGACTGTCTAAATGTGGCTGAAGAATTTTGCAGCGATTCCACACTTTTACATATCAAAGAAGCAAAGCACTCTTGGATACAAGAAAAATGCAGTTAAAGGCTTGAAGCATGCTTCTGAAGTTCATTCATACAACAACTTATCAAAGCACATAAGTTGGCAGCCATCGTGGCTAGCCTTATAGCCAATCTCTCAGATGAAACAATGGCAAGCAGTGCTAGTATCCTCTCAGCTAACCAATGTGAGGACAATGATGGCACAATATTGGCGATATGTGACCTGCACACCACGCTATTTATAGCTTGTCGCAATGTATGGCACCAGTACGAACACCTCGGCTACCCTGTCTTTAACATTATTAGTGATGTGCTATCACAAGACTGATTATGTGAAATACAGCTAATGCCATATACAGTGAGAATGACATCAGCCCACAAATGTTTTGAAAAAACATCACTATGCTTGGTGACAACTTAAGAATTCATTACAACCTTTGGCTACTAAACTGCACTGCATCTGCCCTCTGTGCCTCTGCGCTCTGAAAAGTAAGTCCCAAGAGTTGCTGATGCTGAAAGATGTGATGTCACAGAAACATACCTGCCAACCTCAAGACTTTCAAATTCGTAAACTCGCGACCGGGGGGAGGGGGGGGCGTGCACGGGAATTCTGCCGAGGAGTACGACTTCAAACACACTTGTTGGAAGTACTGATAGTATCTAGTACTGACGAGGCTTCGAGCACGCCATCACACTTCGCAGCCTCTGCGGCTACAAAACACCGGAGTGCCGGAGTCGCAATGCGCCCGATGCAGCAGCACGTCGCACAAAAAAGCGAGGCCCACAAAACAGGTCATACAGTAAAAGTTCGTTAATTCGGATTTCACGGGACCGAAACAAATGTCCGAATTAACCGAATGTCGAATTATCGAGGGTATCAAGAAAACAATAAACAAATGCTTACTACGTCAACACGCTCTTATTTGCAGTATGAATCAGCAAATTCTGTTTCTATTTTGCATAAACGCAATGCGGAAGCTGCAATTCTCGTCATCTCGCGACTGATTAGAGCTCGCAGCGGCGAAGGTTTCGCGACTTCCTTCTCATTGCGGCCGCGGCGCGCGTCTTCATCTGAGACGGGCTTTTCACTAGCGCGCGCACATCCCGTTTATTTTTTCGCCAATGTCGCCGGGTCGCCGCCCATCGCGATGTAGACGGTGCGCCTCTTCCTCTTCACAACCGCAATCTCTCTCTCTTCATCCTCGACAGCTTTACACTGAGTAAAAACGAAACTATTGCTTACCGCAACCGCTGTCAACGTGATCATGCACGGCGACCTTGCGGTTCTGAAGGCGCGCGGCCGACGCACGCATAGTCAAACCGAAACTACCGTTTGCTGCAACTGCGGACGAAACCGCTGTCGATATCGACGCGATCATGCATGGCGACTACCGAGTTATGAAGGCACGCGGCCGACGTGCGTACCGAGTCAAAACGAAACTACTGTTTGCCACAACCGCAGCGGACGGAATCGCGGCAGCTATCAAGACGATCATGGTTGGTAACTACGCAGTCATGAAGGCACGCGGCCAACGCGGTGCTATGTGCGGCGGTAAACGCAAGCTGGGCATGAATAGGAACAAATAGGCACGAAGCCTTCCGGCGTTGTTGTCATTCCAGTACTCCGTCGCTTCGTTTCGGTGGATGCTAACGTTGTTTTGGCGCGGTCCATTCATGTTTCGGAGGGTGGCGTGGCTTAGAGCTATGGGCGCGGACCATTCGTGTTCGGAGGGGCGGAAGGGCAACGGGACAGAGGCGCGCGAGGCTGGCGATGCGGAGAAGGATGGAAAACAACGCGCGGCGGCGTGGAATGGCTCAAATTTCTTTTTTTTTTTGTCTTTTCAAGGAGTTCGTATTCCATTCCCTGACGACTGAGTGAAAACTAGAGTGTACTAGTGAAAACGAAACTACTTTTTGCCGCAACCGCTGCGGATGAAACCGCGGCCGCTATCAACGCGATCACGGATGGCGACTACGCAGTTTTGAAGGCACGCGGCCAACGCGGTGCTATGCGCGCCGGCAAACGCAAGAATAAAAGCTTTAAAGGCTCAAATAGGCACGAAGCGTCCTGGCGTTGCTGTCATTCCCGTACGATTTGAACTCCGTCGCTTCGTTTCGGTGGACGCTAATGCCGTTATGGTAGAGTACACTCTAGTTAAATCTCGTTTGCGTCGCACATTTGCGGCGCTCCGCGCTCGCCGAGCATCAAGAGTTGTCCGAATTAACCGATGTGCGGTCAAATGCGTCCGAATTAACGAGAGTTTCATTGCATTAAATAATGCAAACGCCTGCCGGGACTAAAGGACGTGTCCGAATTAACGAGCTTTTACTGTACTCGCGAAAAAAGCCTAGCGAAGGTGACAGGCAAGACGACTAGCCACAGCCTCCCATACCGAAACTGTGCTTGCCGCATCGACCCGAAATCGCCGTCGTCTCTGGGGGCGCCACTTACGTACAGGTGGACCTCTATGTTGAGAGTAACGACAACCAGTGACTTCCAGCCGTCGTCAGGTAGTCCAACAATCCGATGACGAAGGCAACGTCACAGATTGAAAAATCTCCTTACTCTGCAGACAATAAAGATTACGGCGCATACCTCCATCTCTATGCGCCCCTACGTAAGTGGCGCCCCTACCCACCAGCAACGGTGTGAATTTATTAAAAATTTAAAAAACTATTTCGCGAATATAACCACTTTTCCGTAAAAATTGAGCCGACATTCGTAAAATCGTAAGACGGGTCCAAATTCGTACATTTTACGGAAAATTCGGAAGAGTTGGCAGGTATGCAGAAATGAGCCAACATAATTAGCTGGTGCACCTATACAATTTCTATTTTAAGTTGGACAGTGGAGCATTTGCCACTGCATTCTTAGGTTGTGCCAACAGTGCCAAGCTCAGACAACAATACAAGCAGCACTTGGCCCCACAAAATGCAAGCTCCCACCATTGCGACAAGTTAACATCGCATCTGGCACTGTGGAGTTGGTCGTGGAGATGCCACTGAAAGTTGTTCCACATCAAAAGTGTAGACAGCTGGACAAGCTGGTACGATTGCATTTAAAGCGGTTGCAGTTGGTGCAGTTGCAACTGTGCAGTATTCAAGAACGTGCCAGATACGGCTGCTCGCTGACCTGAGGGCCTTGAGTTGACACAGAACCTCGAGCCCGAGGTGCAACTTTGGCACATCAGCCAAGCTGAGCCAAGCGAGAGTTGGAGCCAGTGCTTCCAACCCGGCAAGGTGCTCCCCAAGCGGCATGCTGCAGTGAGACAGGTCGAGCTGTCGCAGTGACCGCAAGAGAGTCCAGTGGGCATTGGCTGGAAGCTGTGGTCCTGCTCGAGAGAGTGACAGGCGCTCCAGGGACGTCTGGGACCACAGCCACGAAAGGCCTGTCCAGCTGCACGCGGAGGAGAGGCACAAGTGATGTAAGTTATGAAAGTCAATGGTAAGCTCGATCAATGTGCCACGGCTGCAGGCAAATTTTACGTTAGCCAGCCCAAAATTCCTAAACCATGAGGGCCCAGCAACCAGTTTTCAAAATGTGCCAAGGAATAGCCATGCCTCTGCTCTCCAGCCTAACATGCAAAAAAACAAAACCAATAATGATGAAATGCAGATACACAACTACTCAACAAAATGCACCCGTGATCAAATGATTAAGCAATGATTAAGCATTTTTTATGCTAATAATGAAAAACACCACACATTTGTGTGCAATGTGTGCCTCTACCGTAATATCCCGAATCATCGCCCATACCCGCGTCATTGCCCAAAAAATTAGACAAGAAATTTATTATGTCAAAACCACCGACTCATCGCCCAAGCCTAGAGAATGTAAACCACAGGCCTCGCAATTTGGGAAAAATTCGTACTGCGTTCGCTTTTGGGCACAAGCTGATTGCAGTGACGGCTTCGAATTGTGTTCTTCTGGAGCTGCCCTCACGTGACACAAGCAATAGATGTTGCGGACAGTAAAACATTGCTTTATTAGTCTTGCGAGCAAGATAACATCCCATGATAAAAGTTGAGTATATCTCTTGTCAGCCACACTAGATGCAAACAAAAAATGCCGTTTTCCAGCTTTTCCCAATTTTTTTTTTTTTTTTTTGTCGCCGAGAAATAGCCCACCCAACTTTTTCTATGAATTTCAGGTGGCAAGGGGGGGGGGGGGGGGGAGACTGGGGATATTAGGATATATATATATATATATATTTTTTTTGTTATAATAGTCAGTTCATGACTCAAAGGTGCTTTGGCTCAGCGACAAGTAGTACAGAAGCACGTTTCTATGACAAAGCCAAAAAATATTGAAAGATATGGTAAGAGATAACAAAAAGTAAACGAATAAAACAATTACATTTTTACAGGAACTAGAGAGCTATGATCCCATGTTGCTGTAATACCTAGTTTCCAGAACTCGCAATGAAACTCAACCGAACAGCTTTATGTTCTCTCAAACAGAGAGCAACACTAAATTCTGCAAGCTCATTTTGCTCGTGATGATCACTTTCTTTTTTTAGCACCTTGAACACCACCATCAGATACAAGGTACCATAGCTTTCATTAGAGAGTGGACTTCCCTCTGCAAGTGTGCCTTATTGCCCGCATCAATAAATATTGTTGAGTTGATACCGCTGCTTGCCTTATTCGCCCGAACCCTACATAGCTGCAATTACACGCACTATGGGTTGGGGAGTACGACGGCACGACTATGTGTGGCTAGATCCGGAGCTTAACCTTCAGCCCTAGCCTCACACAGAGCATACCCCCCCCACCACACACACACAAGCTATGGGAAAATATGTGCATAGAGTCAAACCTCATTAATACGTACCCGCTTAATGTGTAATTGCGGTTTAAATGTAGTCACAAAGATTCCCCCACCCAGCCCCCATTGAACCCCATGTATTGGCTGACCGCTTAAGCCGTAGTCGCTCATTGCCCACCAAATGGTTAGTGTGTACTATTTTTCTTTTTTGTTCTACATGCACAGGCACAAAATTGAGAAAATCTCATGTGTGCAGACGTTCGATTCTCGAGTTGCGACACACGGATGACAGTCGCCAGCGATAGTGAACTTGAAACATGGCCACCATGACGTATCTCCTGCTCATACAGCTGTTGCCAATTGCCATGCACAAAAGCATGGCCTTCGAGATTAGCTCCCGATAGCGCGGAGAAGCTGCCGGTAGGGCGTGCGAATACGCCGTCGCCGTCGAACCCAATTCAAATAGTAACCACGCAGAAGCACATTTTATTTCGAAGCACATTTCTGCTGTCACTGTGGACGTCGCATTGAGGTTCCGTATAAAGTCCAACCACAGCAACATCGTCGCCGCCTGCCGTACGCTGTGTGCCAGTGAAAGCTTGCGAGGGTCTGCTGACTCAATCTCGCGCGTGTGAGGGAGAAAGGCAGGGCAGAAACACGCTTGTGTCGCGCGAGGCACGGCGGGGGAGGCGAGAAAGGGAGGAGTTTACTTCGGCGGCAGCCGCCGTATCTTGAAAGCGATCTGCGTACAAAGTGCAACTAGTGCGGGTAGCTTCGTATGCGCTGTGCTTTCGACATCCAGTTCGCACTGAAGCGAGAGACGGCACGCTCGCTGCTGCTGCGGCGCCTCCTCACTCGGCGTTTTGACAGCTAATTTCCACGGTCATCGAGCGAGATGTGTTCATGTTTACCTGTGCACGAGCTACACCGTGCTTGTTAATTTAGTTAGTAAGCAGGGCCTCACGGACAAACTGGCTCGCAGCCTTATCGAGTTCTAAGATGCTATCATCGCGGACGGCAAGGCCACCACGGCGGCCAAGTGAAGATCACCTATTTTTCGCTGCCTACCCGCAAATAAAGCCTGTCTGAGTGCGTGTGTTTGAGAGCATCGTGGCGTAGTTCTTTTCTGGCCGGTAAGCAGCTGCTAAGCTGGCATTGGCGGTTAATTCATACATTGCTTAGTGCGTACCAAAACATTGTTCCCGGCCGACTATGTATTACAGTCAAACCTCATTATTACATAGTGGCTTAATGTGTAAGCCGTAGTCGCTTAAGCCGTAGTCGCTTAAGCCGTAGTCGCTCATTTGCCACCGAACGGTTAGTGCGTACTATTTTATTTCTAGTTCTACACGCGCAGGCACAAAATCCCCAAAATCTCATGTGCGGAGACATTCGATTCTCGAGTTGTGGCGCCCGGATGACAGCCGCCAGCGATAGGGACCTTAAAACATAGCCACCATGACGCATTTCCTGCTCATACAGCTGTTGTCGAATGCAGCGCAAAAGAGCATGGACTTCAAAATTGGCTTCCAGTAATGCGAAGAAGCTGCCGGTAGGAGGTGAGAATTCGCTGTCGCCGTCGAATCCAATCCAAGTACAATCCAATCCAACCACACAGAAGCACATTTTATTGCGATAGCAATTTTATGGATGCTCCAGGCGCATTTCTGCCGTGGTCATGGTCGTCGCTTTGAGGTTCCGTATAAAGTCTAAACACGGTAACATCGTCGCCGCGCGCCGTACGCTGTACGTGTGAGTGAAAGCTTGCAAGGGTCAGCCGACGTTTGCGGCTCAATCCAATCTCGCGCGCGCAAGGGAGAAAGGTGGGGCGTAAGCGTGGTTCTGTCGCGCGCGGGCGCCTATCTTGAAAGCAATCTGCGACATAGAGAAAGTGCGCGCCCGCGCGGGCCTCCTCTTCAAAGCGATCTGCGATATGAACAAAGTGCAACTAGTGCCGGTAGCTTCGTGTGCGCTGTGCTTTTGACATTTAGTTCGCGTTGATGGCACGAAGGTCAATTCGCCTCGCTGCTCTTGCTGCGCCTCCTCACTCCAGCATTGTGACATCAAGTTTCCGCCATGCTTGCTAACTTGGTAGGCAAATGTTAACAACTTTATACGGCCGATAAAACTATTATCCTGAGTTTGTATAGTTAATTTGCAATCGCAATTGATGCTTCGCCTATCGGGTCAAACAGCGACATTCTTTTATTTATTTTTTTTTCTTCATTCTGTCAGTGTGCTTGCAGTCGTGGTGTTGTCGTAGTGTTCTGTTCGAAGATGCCGCCGTCGCGGCAAGTGAAGATAACCAATTTTTGCTGCCTACCCGCAAATAAAGCCTGTCTAAGTGCATGTATTTGAGAGAATCGTGACGTAGTTCTTTTCCAGCTGGTAAGTAGCCGCTAAACTGGCATTGGTGGTTAATCCGTACATTGTTTTGTACGTAACTAAACATCCTTCCCGGCCGACTTTGTATTAACGAGGTTTGACTGTAACCAGGTTTGACTGACTAACAATTATCATGGCAGAGCCACAAAGCTACTGCTACACGAAAACAGGAGCCGTAAAACTTGATAACAGTGAACACTTCTGAAAAGTAATGAAGACGTCCCTAGGGCAGAGGAAAAAATGACAAAATGGTGGTTATCAGTGCTAACCACCATGAATGAAAGAGGACCATCGCTGTAAAAAATGTACAAATGTGCAGCAGCCCCAATCGGCCTAATGGACACCTACCCGGCATCCTGCTGTAGTAAGTGCGGAGGCATGGTGAGGGACTGCAGCGTCCCCGTCGAGATTGCAAGGCCCTGTGCCAGGAGCGGAAGCACTCGTGGCGTCAGGCCTGCACACCTGCCGAGCTCCAACTCCCGCACCGGGTGCATCACGACCAGGGCCGCCAGTTCATCGTCGCTCAATGGCCGGTTTGGTGGCACCCGCAGCCTCTCCAAGCGGGTGCGATCAGGTGCCATCATCAGTAGCTCAATAAGCGAACACCAGGCAGCAGTGCAACCTGCAATTAGGGCATTTTTTAATTTTTTTTTTCTCTTATGCATGTTTGTCATTATTCGAAGCTCAGAGGGCACATTATGAAAGTTCACAGTGTGAAAACAAGACAAAATAAAATTCACGCATGTCCTCATCCCTTTTTCCTTGTCCTAATTTCAATGCTGTGCAGTTGTACTTCGTAACAAGTCACACTGAACACTGAAAATACCTTCATTATTACAGGGGTGGGACTGCCCAAAGTCATTTCGGAGCAATATTTTGGAGCAAGTAAAATTGTGTTTTGGACCAGTTTGGAGCAGACAAAATTGCATTTTGGAGCAACTTGGAGCAGAATATATTTCATTTTGGAGCAGGTTAATCTGAATTTTGATGGAATAATGGAATATGGCAGCACACTTCGAAACTGCAATGGAACAGAGAATAAATCAACGCAAGGCGCGTTGTAGAAGCACGCTTTGTAGCTATAGCGTACTAGAATATGGAAGAGTGGGTCGAGCGGCGGTACGGCGTTTGTTTTTCTGTAAAGCCGAAAACATCGGTGGAACTACAATCGAACTAATTATTCCTGCGCCGACCCTCATGATGACAATGGAAAATGTTCTCAAATTATGCGGTCCAATCGACGCGCTAACATAATTTCTGGGTCACCCTGTGTCCCCCGCAGACCCAGAGAGCCGCAGTCAACCCTAAGTTGGTGTAACGTAAAACTATTCCGATCTGTCTTTATTGCGATACCAATTATATAGACACTCCAGGTGCATTTCTGCCGTCATGATCGCCGTGATGTTCCGTATAAAGTCCAGGGGCGATAACATGTTCGAGTGAAAGCGTGTGAGAGTGATTCGACGATGGCAGCTCAGTCTCGCCGTCTTCGGTCGCGCGCAAGGCCCCACGGGGGGAGGGGAGGGAGGGGGGCGTTCTCCGGTGGCTGCTGCGCATGGCGCGGCAGCGCGGGCCGTATTATGGAAGCGATCTGTGATGGGGACAGAGTGCGAGTGCTCATAGCTTTGCGCACGGTGTGCTTTCGCCGCTTAGCTCGAGTTGAAACGAGAGGCAGCACGAAAATTCGCTCGCTGTTGCTGCAGCCAGTTTCCGCGGTCATTGAATGAAACGTGTTCATGTTTGTTTGTGTTCGCGTGGCACCATGCTTGTTAATTTAGTTCGTAAACGAATGTTTACAAGTTGATACGGCCGATAAAACTACTATCCTTACTTCGTATAGCTGTCTACTAATCGTTGGTTCGCCTTTCGGGTGATACTGCAACTTTTTATTCGAAATCTGCAATTAGCCCTCCGCGATATGTCAAAAATGTCTCAGGCCTTGCCGATGTGGGCATAAAAACAGATTGGAATATTTTTACGGAATACTGGTCCTCGGGGCAGAGACGGCCGCCCGCTGAAACCGCGGCAGCGTGCGCCTCCCTAATATCTAGTTCACTCGCAGTGGCCTAAGCCTGTTTTTCGTTATTTTGCGCCTCAGCTAGGTAGCGCCACGCCGCTCGGCCCACTCAACTGTACTCTAGTAAAATCTATAGCCGCCCTGGCCGTTCCGATAGCAGCGACAACAGCCGAGAGTGGCTGCGCGTGCACCGGCCACTTGCCGGAAGCGCCAAAAAGTCCAGTGTTAAAAGCACAAAAATCACGAGAAACTGTGCGGGAAGCGCCGTCATGAGGTGTGCAGAATGTGAACAGCTGCACTATTTTTCAGAGAACAATTCGCTCGCTATTCGCGGCCACTGCCGGAGCACACATGCCGAAGCCGGTTCTGGCGCAGCGTGGCGCAATTTCGGTCAATTTTCTGTGCTTGGCGCAGATTGGCGCAGGAATCTGCGTTTGTATCAAAATGGCGCAATTGACGCAGGAGTCCCACCTCTGTTATAACCATATATTTATGATATCAGTGAAAAAAATTTGGCATTTAATTCGCTATACTCAATGATTACTTTTATCCATGTTCGTTATATCAAGGTTCAATTATAATTTAAATCGCGCTACTATCCCCCGTTCCAAATTCAGTCTAGGAGGGCGTCCAGCATAGTAAATTTTCAAAGTTGTGATGCCAGCAATTACCAATGTAGCTACTACGCTGCATACTACAGCCTACTCTGCCCTAGTGCAGCCTGTCCCAGAAATGAAAAGCAAGAAATATATACGTTTCAGTGGTTTTAATTTCAACACCACAAATCCCTAAACTGCCAAGCCTCTACGATCACGGTTACACCTTCCGCTGCAGTTTGAGCATGCAAGATTGCACATTTAGGACTGTATTCTGAGTCTACCACTTTCGGGTAAAAGTTTTATATTTAGTGAACTCCGAGTGGCCAAGGCAGTGAGAATGCCCAACGGTTCCAGGGAGGCAATATGCCAGACGCTGCGTCACATGAAAATGAAGTGTCCCTGAAAGCGATTAGTACAAGATACGACTCTCAATCTTTTTTTTACCAGATGCTTACCATCATCTGCTGCCAAACATGCATTCCCCCCTCCTCCTTCTGACTATTTTTGTATTTTTGACAGAAGCTGCTACAGAAAAGGAGGGTCATGCCATTTTTTTCTTTACCTACAAGCATACATGAAAAAGTGTCCTAAATACAAGACATTCTTTGTTGACAATGTACAATTTTATGAATGTGTGTAATTTTTTCATATAATTTGTACATTGTCAACAAAGAATGTCTTGTATTTAGGACACTTTTTCGTGTATGCTTGTAGGTATGCTTGTGTATGCATGTGCGTATGATACGCACAAGTAAGAAAAAAACGTTGAGAAAACTTTTTCTTGTGCACTGCACATCAATTAAAAATAATTGGCTTTCTTTTTTTTTTCTATCTGTCCTCAATTATCAAGAATATAATAAAATGTGACATATCTGCTATGTCTTCAAACAAAACCCAAATATTCCCACGAGCAACGCAATAAAGCTGCTGGCTTTTACAAATGTGCAGAGGAGCTGGTTAAACAAGTCTCCATACCAAATAAACCAAAATCTTTTTGAAATCGAAGAAAACAAAATCAGCTAAGAAACGGTATTCTGGAACAACGGGCCCAACTTACATTCCACATACATTCTGCCCGAGTAAAGGTATGACAGTAGGAACATTTCATAGGGCATCCTGCTGACACTTGATTCAACAATTTTAGAAACGGGTAAATACCGTAATCAGTAAAGCATTAGAATCGGATAAATACTGCAATCAGACATTGTGAGCTAGGGTTATTGCTTGAAAATTTTCGTAGGGCTGGGCGTTTTCGATGGGAGATGGCACGTGTTCAACGCACTGACTGTCCCCTAAGCACCGCCGAGCCAGACACTGTCACAATTGGGGTCACCATAGGGGTCACGCGCATGCGTGCTGACTGGTTAACTTTAGGATCGAAAAACGAAAAGTTTGGGCCCATAAATATGGATGGGTGAGACCGGAACCTTCAGCCGGGATCGAATTAACCAAAAAAATTGCATTACCGGAGTCGAATTGATGGAAGTCAACTAAATCTAGGAAAAACAGTGCATAACATGGGGCCATATCCTGAAACGTTCCCGTAGGCAAAATTTCTTTTTTCGCTTTCAGGCGTGCGCTGATTGGCTGTTTTAGCGAAATTGGATGAGCTGATTGGGTGGCTGAGCCCGACGTCATTCAATTTTGCTCAACCCGCCAATCAGCGCGCACCCTGAAAGCGAAAAAAGAAATTTCGCCTAGGGGAACGTTTCAGAATACGGCCCATGAAGGGGCAGGGCAGTCATGGGCATGGATGCTCAAGAAAAACATCGGCTCAACAATTTCTTTCACATCATATGCCTAATATTGCAAAATGTCTGCTGCAAGTCGGGTGATATCAGTGTTATCTGGCACAACTAGAGCAAACAATGACAAGTGTCTGGAATGTCTAGGGCAAATCAGATTTGTCTTTACGTTGGGATTTATAATATGCAGCCAGTACCAGAATTATTCGCTGTTATACAGTGTAGACCGCTTATAATGTAAGTCGCCGGCGACGCGAATATCCGCACTATAAGCGGTACCGCACTATAACCAAAGCAACAATTTTCAAGGCCCGCACATATGCAAAACATGTGCACCGAGCTGCCACGCGTATGCGACAGTTGAGGAATGCGGCTAGAACGTTTGCATTCAATTTACAGTCGAATCTCGTTAATTCGAACCAAATCACGCGGCGCCGCCTCCGAGTGGCATTGCTCCGGCACCACCATAGAGTAAAAGCTTAGAAGACACCCCTCAATGTCGCGCACCAACAAAACAAAAAAAGAAAAAAAAGCAGCGAAAATTTCACCCTCTCTCAAATGGCAAGGTCGCCGATTCTGCGTTGCGCCGGAACATGCGTGTACGTGCTGATGTCTCAGCCACGCTACCGTAGCCACGCGTAGAAAAGGGCAGTGAACCCTTCTTTCTCCTTTATGCTTCCTCTACTTTCTAGTCACGTGTTGACCTTGCCTGTGCAGGCGCCGGGCCGACTGGAGCGGCGGCGCCTGCACAGCGGCGGGCGCGCACAGCGACAGTCGAAAGTCAGGGAGCTACGAGGGAGGGCGAGGGAAGCCGCCGAAGCAGCGGAGTTGCCGAGGCAAAACCCACTTCCCTGCCGCCCTCCTCCCTCACATTCCACGGTCTCGGCGTGTGCCCTTCGCCGTGCTGTACCGGCGCCGCCTGCTCCCTGAAGTTTTGTTTACTGCCATTATTGTGAAGCGAGCGTTGGCCAGCGTTGGCAGTTTCGTGGCCCTCGCTCTCTATGTGTGCCGTGATATTTCACGACTCGCACTCAAGATTCTGGTTTCAGCCTCACTGGCTGTTCGTTCGCACCACGTGCCCTTCTCCTCCACTTCGTCTCTCTTCCCCGAGCACTCCTTGGGGTGCCCGTTTGAGGGGAGCGTTCGCCTTCTCCGCTGGCTTCCGTACTCCCAGGCAGCCGCACTGTAACCAGTATTTCGTTTCCCGCAACTGCACTATAAGCGATACGTGTAAACATGGAGTGCTATGGGAAAATTAATGGGAGTCTGAAAAGACCGCACTATATCCGGTCCTGCACTATAAGCGGTTACGTTATAAGTGGTCTATACTGAACATGAAGTGCTATGGGAAAATTAACGGGAGTCTGAAAAGACCGCACTATATCCGGTCCTGCACTATAAGCGGTTACGTTATAAGTGGTCTATACTGTACTGCAGTTCACTAGCAATGTTCCTTTGAAGAGTACTGTACCACTTGTCAACCACTGTGTAATACAGTATAGACCACTTATAACGTAACCGCTTATAGTGCAGGACCGGATATAGTGCAGTCTTTTCAGGCTCCCATTAATTTTCCCATAGCATTCCATGTATACGCATACCGCTTACAGTGTAGCCGCGTGAGACGAAATACCGGTTACAGTGCGGCTGCCTGGGAGTACGGAAGTCAACGGGGACGGCGAATGCTCCCCTCAAACGGGCGGCCCAAGGAGTGCTCGAGGAAGGAAGAGAGACGAAGTGGAGGAGAAGGGCACGTGGTGCGAACAAACAGCCAGTGAGGCTGAAACCAGAACCTCGAGTACGAGAAAATATCACAGCGCACATAGCGAGCGAGGGCCACTAAACTGCCAACGCCGGTAAACGCTCGCTTCACCATAACGGCAGTAAACGAAACTTCAGGGAGGGAACGGACGGCGCCAGGCACGGCATGGCGAAGGGCGCATGCGGAGATCGTGGAATGTGAGGGAGGAGGGCGGCAGGGAAGCGAATTTCGCCTCGGCAACTCCGCCGCTTCGGTGGCTTCCCTCCCCCTCCCTCGTAGCTCCCTCACTTTCGACTGTCCCCGCGCACACCCGCAGGCGCCGCGCCACTCCAGCCGGCTCGGCGCCAGCTCGCCGAAGTTTCGTTTTCTGCCATTATCGGGAAGTGGGCGTTTGCGAGCGTGGGCAGTTTCGTTGGCCGGCCTGGGACAGCACCGCTGCTTCCCTCTGCGCCGTAGCCGCAGCGTGCAAGGAAGCATAAAGGAGAAAGAAGGGTTCACTGCCGTTTTCTACACGTGGCTACGGTAGCGTGACTGAGACGTCGGCACTACACACATGTTCCGGCACAACACAGAATCGGCGACCTTGCCATTTGAGAGAGGGTGAAATTTCCGCTGCTTTTTTTCTTTTTTTGTTTTGTTCGTGTGCGAAATTGAGGGGTGTCTCCTAAGCTTTTACTCTATGGCGGTGCCGGAGCAATGCCAGTCGGAGGTGCCGCCGCGTGATTTGGTTCGAATTAACGATTCGACTGTAAGTTGAATGCAAACGTTCTAGCCGCATTCTTCAACTGTCGCATACGCGTGGCAGCTCGGTGCACATGTTTTGCATATGTGCGGGCCTTGAAAATTGGTGCTTTGGTTATAGTGCGTTACTGCTTATAGTGCGGATATTCGCGACTCCGGCGACTTACGTTATAAGCGGTCTACACTGTATTATGTAAGGGTACGTCTAAGGCTGTGCGTGTTTCGCAGATGTACTTAGAAGACGGCAGCATTTGAGTTCTATTTAGTGCGTGGAAGTACTTAGAAATAAGCGCGAATCTTCTTGTAGTCTTGAACTCGTAATTTGCGCAAGTTTTTTATTTTTGTTTCCTTAATGCGTGAGTCACACGCAAGAGTTTTGACCGCAAAGTGAGAGCGAGTCTACTAGTACATCCCATAGGCGCCGACTAGGGGGGGGGGGGGCTCCCGGGCCCGAGCCCCCTCCAAAGTTTTCCGGGAAGGGGGGGGGGGCCCTCCCCCGAGGGTACTGAAGCTTGCCCCTCACCCCACCCCCTTTCTCGCCAAAGTGTCACTACCAGAATTCTGTTACCCACATCATTTGAGGTTTCTTTAGAGTTGCCTCTACCCTTTCACTTAAAATTTTATAGTGGCTGAAAGCTTACTGCATCAGTGTTGGCGCAGACGTGCACGGCTTTTAATTCATGCTTTCGCTTTATTTTTGCAAATCCCAACAACAGGAGGACAAGCACATTAGAAGCACCAGCGGCGCCTACCTCATCCATAATTTTCGTTACTTCAAGATTTTTTTTTTAATTTCGACTGTGAACACTATACAGTAAAAGCTCGATGATACGAATCTCACGGGGTCACGAAAAATATTCGTATTAGCCGAAATTCGTATCATCGAAACACAATTAAAACTACTGTCGAATCTCGATAATTCGAACTCGAAGGGGCCCGAAAATTTGTTCGAATTAAAAGGACGTATTTTTGACGTATTCGTGCACCATAGCACGATGCACGAACGGTGCGAGTCGTGAAATATCGCGGCGCGCAAGCGCATAGCAAGCGCGGGCCACGAAACTGCCCACGCCGGCTAACGGTCACTTCCCGATAACGACAGAAAACAAAGCTTCAGGGAGCGAGCGGGCGGCGCCGGCACACGGGTGCGCGCGGAGACCGTCGAAGGTGAGAGAGGAGGGCGGCAGGAAAGCGGATTCGGCCGCGTCAACTCCGCCGCTTCGGTGGCTCCCCTCGCCCTCCCTCTCAACTCCCTCGTAGCTCTCTCACCTTCGACTCCGTGCGCGCCCGCCGCCGTGCTGGCGCCAGCTTATTTTAGCCGCCCCCTGAAGTTTCGTTTTCTGCCGTTATCGGGAAGCGAGTGTTTGCGGGCGTGGCAGTTTCTTTGGCCCGACTCTGCCTCTGCCGCTGCTTCCCTCTGCGCTGCTGCCGCAGCGTGCAAGGTCAACATGTGACTAGATAATAGAGGAGAAGGGTTCACTGCCATTTTATCCGCGTGGCTGAGACGTCGGCACTAGTGTGTGCTAGAATACGGTTGTCTAGAACACTCTAGTCGGCACGTACACGCTTGTTCCGGCGCGATGCAGAAACGGCGACCTTGCAATTTGAGAGAGGGGGAAATTTCCACGGCAGGTTCTTTTTTTTTTTTCCCCCGTTCCTTCGCGCGCGGCATTGAGGGGTCTCTCCTGAGCTTTTGCTCTATGGCGGTGTCGGAGCAATGCCGGGCGGAGGCGCCGCCGCGTGATTTGGCGCGCTGCTAAGAGCATTGTCGGTGCGCGGTATGTTCGAAATAAGCGCATTCGAATTCGCTTGCTTCGCGTTGACGTTGAACGAAAGCACGTTTTTCATGATAGTCTCGCTGTGCAACAATTGTGCTCAGTGTTGACGTTGCGAGGCCTAGCTCTTTAGCCAACCCCGTCCGCTTCCTCTTGGGATCCTCATCGACCTTTCTAAGAATGTCTAATTTCTCTTTAAAGGAGCATGCTTTCCGCTTGCGAGACATAGCTCGCTGCGACTAGGCAAATGGCGCAAACACAAAGAACGCGGCCCGAAGCACAGCAGCCACTCCATCTGACGGCTCGCAGAAAAGGAGGAGAAGTACAAAAGCACCAAAAGCGCCACCGCTTCAAACTCTTCGCGCCCAGTCGCGGAGTCCGCACGGTCCAGCAGCGCCTCCGCACCAAAAGAGAAGGAGAGAAAGCGCGTGACTGCGCGCTGTTCTCTTTCGCGGCCGTCGGTGGGGCGGCGTTTATTCGTATCATCCGACGCAGGCTGAAAATCGATTCGTAACAACCGTTCTCTAGCACGTTGCTAAGTAATGGGGCTCGGCCGGGACCACAGAAAAATTCGTATCATCCGGAAATTCGTATTAGCCGTGATTGTATCATCGAGCTTTTACTGTACACACACAATATGCAGGGTGTTTCAGCGAACACTTTCAAAAATCCTTAAAGTTGCCTGTGGCAGATAGCCCGATTCTAGTTAATGAGCTGGTCTACTCGAAGAGGTGGACATTACTTGCACAAGAAATTGAAATGCATAATCGAATAATTAACAGAAATTCACTAATTAAGTTTTTAACTACTTACCTGATGGCCCATATTGCAATTTACAAATTGTAGCCGCGGAGTTCGCAAGGCGGATCCACTTGGAACGAATTCTCAGGATGACACCAGTTTCGAGATATCGATTCCCGAACTTTGTGGAGAAATGCATTGGCGTTCCAGTTAACTTCTTAACAAAACGTCGCTTTATGCATTGAAGCACGAAATTAACTGGAATGCTAATGCATTTCTCCACAAAATTCGGGAATTGATATCTCGAAACTGGTGTCATCCCGAGAATTCGTTCCAAATGGATCTGCCTTGTGAACTCCACGGCTACAACTTGTAAATTGCAATATGGGCCACCAGGTAATTAGTTAAAAACTTAATTAGTGAATTTTCCTTAATTAGTCAATTACACATTTCAATTTTTGTGTAAGTAATGTCCGCCTCTTCGAGTAGACCAGCTCATTAACTAGAATCGGGCTATCTGCCACAGGCAACCTTAAATAAATTTTGAAAGTGTTCGTTGAAACACCCTGCATATTTAAATACACAGGAATAAGCTTGTTATATTTCTTAAAGAGAAGGATGTAGCCAACTAACAATTATTCCTAATAGTAGGGATAGGTTATGCCTGGAGAATGAATACGTTGCTCTATGTTCACCTCTCGTCAAATTTCTTTGCACGCTTTTTTGAGCCTGAAAAAAAACAAAAAAAAAACCTGCAGTCTTCAGTGGCCCCTGCGGCAGAGTCTTATCAGCGGCATGTGAAATGCACGTGAATGTTGTGTATCTCAGTATTGCTACTCTTTCCAGTAGGCAATGCTAACGACTCACGAAAAAAAAAAACGAAAAAAAAACCTGTTATATTTTACAGCATTTATTAGGGATGGAAACATCCCCACATGCATGCAGCGGTCCCCATAAATAAATATATTTTACTCAGTAACCGAAATGAGGCTAAGCCGGATTCACTCAAAATTAGAATCCATAGCTGCCATGCACAGCAGCACTTATGCTCGTACTCAGCACGTGATCTTTTTTGGGTGATGGCAACTGGTCAATAAACCCACATATGCTACCTGAAGGCATCAATTTTGCCAGATTTGAGCCCTCGTTACGTAATGAATGTGAAGAAAGGGAACCGAGGAGCCCGATTAATATTAATCATATCATGAGAAGCTAACAAACTATGACATGAAGGACAACATAGGGGAAATTACTTGTACTTAATAATTGAATGAAAGAAATGATAAATTAATGGAAATTAAAATGGATGAAAAAAGTTGATATATATATATATATATATATATATATATATATATCAAATTTTTTCACATTTTTCAACTTTTCAACTTTTTGCACAACAAAAACGTTGATATATATATATATATATATATGGGATCGGTTCGGAAAGCTGGTCGGGTCCCAGCTCCCCCCCCCCCCCCGGGAAAATGAAAACTGTCCGCCTATGGTACATCCGTGAAGTCAACAAAGCTCTCAGTGGCACTATTACGTGCGTTAATAACGGATGTACAGTACAAACATATAACATTTAAATTATCAGTTGTTTAGGGCCATTCTGCAGTTAAGTTGGAGGATGTTAGTGTTGTATGCATAGACGTGTAGTGTTCTGTTCAATAATTTTTTTTTTCTTAATGCGCGAGTCGCACGCAAGAGTTCGTGTGATCTCTTGTCAATGAGATCACATGACAGATGGAGTGACCTACAACGAGGTGACCTACTCGTTTCCAGTCCAAGCCTCAGTTAGTCGTAGTCCAACAACACAGTCCGAAGTAGTCATAGACCCTTTTCATAATTGTAAAGCTAGCTTTCCTGCGAGGCTGCTTGCCTAACTAATGGCAGCATAGACATTTTTTGCAAACAGCATGTACAAGCACAGTTTGCTTATATTACGAGATGGAAATGTCGACATTGCTCTTGTGATGAAACCATGTGCAAGAGACGGGCCCCAGCATGTGCAGCTAGCATTTCAGTCTTCATTTTAACAATGACCAGTGCTGCCATTAGTCAAGCAAATGTGTAGTGCAGAGAAGCACACTTGGGAACTCGGAAAATGGGCTATTGACGTGAGCAGCAACAAACTGACCACAGACCTGGGTAATGATCATCTCCAGCCAGCTTCAAGAGTCGTTCGCACAATGGAGCCGGAAGCCTGAGCTCTGGCCCAACGGCCACCAGCTGAGACAGCTGCAGGAGGCACTGCCGACCGGCCAGGTCGGCCAGCCGGTCAGGCGTGTACGGCTCCCAGACGGTCGGGAAGCCCGCAAACCGAGGCTCCATGCTCGCACTCAGCAAATGGCGCTGTCAAGGTGCGGTTCAGCCTCAGTGGCACAGGACATCCACCATGAACACCATGCGGACGACCTGCAAAATTAAGCTTCGTTCAATGCGGAATTCAGACACTTTTTTTTCATCAAGAAAAAAAAAACACCTTGCAAGTTCTTGTGTTATATTTGA
Source organism: Dermacentor silvarum (assembly GCF_013339745.2). Lineage (NCBI taxonomy): Eukaryota > Metazoa > Arthropoda > Arachnida > Ixodida > Ixodidae > Dermacentor > Dermacentor silvarum. The sequence continues at coordinate 346,824,296 of NC_051154.1, read as the reverse complement.
GCAACTTGATCGCATTAGCATTGCATTAGCGCCTCCTTATCATTAGATGACAGTACCACAATTATTGCATGAAACTCCTTCCTACGACTTCCTCTTCCCCCTTCTCTTATCTTCCATTCTTTCTTCCAATATGCTTACCTCCATCGCTTCGTTCTTGTTGTCTGTCTACTCCCTTCTACTATGTATTTTGCTTATGGTTGACCTTGGAATGGACACGCTGTCTTCATGTATTCTATTGTACCATGCCATGCATGCACCACCACTAATAAAACAGCATAATGGCTGCAGTCAATACAATCAAAGGCACAATCAAACACCCAAGGTTGAGCAACACTGAGGAGGACACATTGTATGCTGGTATCAAAATCAGCCTTCCCACACCTTGACATTGCCCCCAGGATTGTCAAAATGTGCTGACCCCTTGAATTTCTAAGAGCCATCAAGTGATCAGTACAATGCCAACGCATTAAAGAAAGATTTGACATTCTCAACCTAAATCTCAACATGATTACAGGGCACATGGCTGTTTCAAGTGGCACATCTGCCATATGACGTGCGTCACTGCACATTCCACGTTGGCTAGTACAATTGGGCATCATTAAAGGGCACCTACTAAGTAAAATTACATACACAATGGTTCTGCAGCTTCATCACACCAAAATTAATAAGGCTGACCAACCAGACCACTAGGGTTGAAGCTACACTGAGCCTTTAAATGGGGTCCTAAACACCTTTCTATGAAACCTGAGCAACATGCTGAAATGAGTGCTACACCTTTCAAAGAATATACTTCAGAAGAAATTTAAGAGAAAGACCCTAATATAAGCAAACATACAGAGAGTGCAATGTTTACTTTTCCCATTTTCCCATAAGTCATCGGTTCCTCTCAGCTAGTGCAGTGCCAACAGTAATTATGTGCCACCTTTATGACATTTTACGAGACTTTGAAAATCAGAAACATTTTCATATCACATTCAAAAAGTGTGTCAGTGCCTCTTTAAGCCGGTACTATCTCGACACCAACAGTACTTGCTGACACTGATTGACATGTTGAGTATGGTGGCCTACAGAAGCTTAGATATCTACATTCTGCGAGACCAGTTCAGTGCTAGCTACTACAGTGCTGCCATGCAATGTTATGTCTGGTGCAGCCAACACACACTTTGGCCTTGCAACTTTTCTAAGGCACCATATGCATTAAAGCGGGTTTATACATTAGGAGGTGGTTTGCTTACATTCTTAACATGAGAGAGAGATGCCTTTATTATAATGAAAAAATGCCAAAACACACTAGCCGGACATGCAACATTAGGCGCCAAGCTACTCTCTCATCCACATGTTCTTGATAAGAATCATAGCCATGCCACCTTGGGCAAGCTTTCAGAAACCAAAGCACTGACACACCCTCTTCTCCAAAATATGCTCGCCTTCTTGACCACACACGTTTGTCTCTCACTTACGCCACCACAGTAGCGCCCCTTTAATGCAAATGCAATAGCGGTGCATGGAAGATATCGCCAGGCCTCTTATGCTGAATTGGTGTTGCGATACGCACCACGCATCAGGAATGAACTTTCCCCCCAAATATCCAGCACTGCATCGCACGGTAAATCCTTTACTCGCTGCTCATGTACAGCCTGATTCAACTTGCCCAAGACAGCCCACATTGCATTTTTCCCTGTTGAAAATCAACAGTCAATTACCCAACACACGCGTATAAGAAATATGTTATGCTATTACCACTTAAGCTACATTGTTATAAATTTGGGATGGACACAAAATTTTAATGCCCTGGCCAAAGTGATCTGTGTTAAGAGGAAGCTTTAGTTCAGGGGCTCATATCAAAGCAGAAATCAGTTTTCTCGGCACCACAGCACGAAATTTGATGAGGTTTATTGCATTTAAAAGAAAAAGTTAATTCGTGACTGTTGCAAGCGGACTTTTTAGCTAGGCTGCCGATCGATTAATCAAAACTGTAGAAGAGAGCAAATTTTCAGAAAACGAAACTGTCAAGTTAATAACTCTAAAGCCCAAACCGCATGAGAGCGATTTTGTGCGCGACGGCTTAGAGCGACGAAACGGGCCATTGCACGAACAGATCACTCGGTCTTTTCGCTCAATCACTCGGTTCTAGAAATCTAGAATTCGTCGCTCGTCGCCCGGAAGTGCTATGAGCGAATAGCCAATAGCGCGAAGCCAGAACTGGATATACATCAGTCAAGCACTACCGATTGTCGCACGGAACGAGCAAACGACTAGATTTTGATACGTGCAAGGATAATAACGCAGTGCAAGACCTTTAGAAATATTTATGCTGCTCTTTACACTAAAACACATCAACTTCAATTAATAAAGCAAGCGTCACGCCAGTTTCGGCGAGTATTTGCTGCCCTCATACCGGCAACACCGGGGAGACGTCGCGCAAAGTCGTCGGTCGCTTGCGGTACGACCTGTAGGTGACAAGCGACTGCAACAGCCATCTCCATCGCGTCGCTTGTTGCTGTCGCGCGCAAGATCATATGCATGAGGTTTATACTTAACTCAGCAATGAAAAATGATATCACAATTCTGTAAATTGCATCTAATAGTACATCTAAAGCAGACAAAATTGATGTATTATATATGGCTCTTAAGTAAACCACTAATATGCGAGTAGCACTTCTACAAACATTGTAACCGATTCACGGAACATATAAATTAATACATTATATTTTCCTGCTCTGGATATTCTAATGGATGCAGTTTACAGAACTGTGATATCTGTTCTTGGTGTAGACTTACAGATTTGTAAACTTCGTTTTAGTTTACTCAAACTTAGGAACTTTTGGAAACTTTTGTAGAAAAAAAATTCAGGCCCTAAATCAAAATTAACTTCCTCTCTCAAATGCAACAAGTTTCATTAAAATCAGTCAAGGGGCTATCTCAGAAAATCCTTTCTGCATTTTACATGTATTTGAAAACCAGCATCGGAGTTGGGCTTGAGCTAAAGCTTCCTCTTAACATTCAAAGATATTTAAAAATGCTCTCTCAGAGCCATGTCTGGACAACATGAACAGGCAAGCCAACTACTGATGGGTCAGGCATGATGCCACATAATCTTCCTGTAATGAAGCGGCAACAACACACCACTGACCACCCAAATTTCAAGTTTGTATATGTAAGAAAGCATGCCAAACTGCCACTATCGTAGCATGAGCCCAATCACTAGTACAGGATGGTAGCTTCAACATTGGAAACCAAGCTTGCAGCACCTTTCTTGAAAAGTGTGAAATGTGTTATCATACTGTATGTCCTCACAAACCTTCCAACAAAAAGTTTTTCAGTGGACCTTGCATGACCACAGTTATCAAACAAGTAAATAGTGCCCCCGTCTACACCCTCACAGCTCTCTCCTCCTTATTGTTCCTACTGTGTAAGGAGCTAACGCCTTCCATGCTCCACTCACCAGCTTTATCAGCGTGGCTTCCAAGACTGAGAGACACACCCGCCATCACACCACCCTATCTCGAAGGCCATGGTATGCCACTGCCTTATCATTGATGAGATTTCTCTTCCTTTTGCTTCTGCCAGAAGCACTGCTCAGTCTTGACAGCTAAGAAAATTCGGCCAATGGCCATCATGGTTTACAAAGTTTGTAAGAAAAGTGGCAGGGAGTGCATGAAGTTGAAGGAAAGAGTAAGCCATATTTTGAATGAAACTGTAGGTGCCCCACAATGTGTACAGGAATAAAATTTGGCTCAGGTGCCTATGACAGCATTGAATAGAAACTAGGAAGGTATATATACCATGTCCAAAAAATGTGTTGGAAAGCCCTTTTATCTGTACAAGTTTAAAACTTTTTCCTTGTGGGTTTTATATCACCTGTGGCAAGCAAACAGGCTCATCTCCTCACGTTGCCCACACTTTCTACATTAATTCATGACTGTGCAGCACTTGAGTGACTTGCAATGCATGCAAACCAAATGAACAAGAGTGGTAGCACACAAGCTTCACTGCCTATTATGACCAGTTTGTCTAGGCAGCGAATGCATCTTTGCTCTTAGTGGTAGGACCATTAATACAGCTGTAATTCGAATTATAATAAATTGACGAAGCCTAATTGAAAAAATTTTACTCCAGCTACAAGAGATGTAGCAGACGGCTCTGGATCAGTTTTGACAAAAGGTTCTGTGACATGCCCTTGAATCGAACTACGCAGGCAGTTTTGCAATTCCTTTTCCATCAAAATCCGACCACTACAGATGGGCATCAAACTCTTGACATCAAACAGTTAGTTGCAAAGCATCACACCTGCTGCACTACCGTGGAATAGTTTCTATTGCCACAGTACGTCTCCACGACAATTGCCGCTGCCTCTTAGAAAGTACATCCCATGTGAAAGCTACTCAGCTCAAATAAAATATTTTACATTTCATCATTAAGCACTCACAAATATTTTCTAAACAAGTATTCAGCCTGAAACTTATCTCCTGTTGGACAGTCAAAACTGTTTTAACAACTGATGGAAGGTTTCCAAATCTGCACCTAGGCCCATGAGGGTTGCCACGGCAGAGGGCTTTCAATTGATTCTGACACCTGGAGGTTCTTTAAAGTACACTTAAACCTTAGCACACAGGCGTTTTCACATTCCGTCCCCACTGAAATGTGAGTGTGACAGTCGGGAATCGTGGCAACAGTTTTGTGAGCAACAGTTTTCTGACAGCACACAAAATATACACCCTCAGCGTTACTGCAAAAGGAAACTTAATTCACATTTTGAGCAGCCAAAAGCTACAATGTGGTGATAACAGCGGTGGCTAGTCTGTTCTTCCGCTACAAGTTTCAACAGAACTCATGCCATACAACAAACAAGTACCTTCCCTTTCCCCAGATCTAGTTATGTTTAGTGTTTACTCCAAACAGCAAGAATTAAGTGAAATGCCTTATAGAGTGCTGCACTGACAATCTTGAAGGCATTGTCCTCACTTTGCCCACACTTTCTACAATAATTCATGAGTGTGCAGCACTTGAGTGACTTGCGATGCATGCATTGTGTGCACCCCTATTAGTAAAAAAGCACAGTTGTCAAGCATGATATGGACATGCCAATGGATGGAGTATTATAATGCTTAATTCTTACACCGTGAAGCTGTTCAAAGTGTGTCAAAGTTTCTCACTCACACGGGTTGCACAGAAGTCTACTAGCTCTAAAAATGTGGCTATATAACAGGGCCAAATATCGAAGCAGTTTTTGCAATAGGCATAATCGAGAACTCTGGTTCAACAGCCACGCCTTGTGTGGGCTGTCACTGGAACAACTTAAAAGGGTCCTGAACCACGCCTCGGGCTTGGTGAAAAAACACAGTCCGCCAATAGCATACACTGCTGTGAACATCTCAGCCAAGTTTTGCAGTCGTGCGCAGCGCGTGGAACTCGTAAGCAGAGCGCGAAGTTGCCTTTCTCTCAAACGCTCTCTTCTCAACAGAAGCCATGTTCCTCACTCTTTTGTGGACGCTTTATTTCGTCGTAAAGCGTCCAGAAAACACGGCTGCTAATGGCCAATAGCTGACATCAATCAAAAAGGGTGTTCGGATCTGTTTGGATCAGTGCACTTCTTCCTACTGTTACTGTGTGTATTTATTGACAAAGTTTCTATTCTTCTCTTAATCTCTCTCTCCCCTTTTCCCTTCCCCCAGTGTAGGGTAGCCAACCGGGCTCAGTCCTGGTTAACCTCCCTGCCTTTCATTAAATCATTTTCTCTCTCTCTCTCTCTCTCTCTATTGACAAAGTTTAATAAACAGGCTGAAGTACACGAAAATCTGCTTTCAAATTATGACAACAATTATGTACTTCTGGAAGAAGCCGGCTATAGTCTGCTCCTGCTCGACCGCGCCCACATTAAAATTTAACTTTGGCCACCCTACTTATCGGTGTCATAACGGTCGGGTCCGGCTAATTTCAACGAGCTTTGAACGCTCAACTAGCCTCGAACCACACGAATCTTAAGATCAGACCACATGTATGTTTGACAGCGCAAGCTCACTTCTGACCACTACTAGTTAGACGCCTTGGCACAGTTATTGCTAGCAATTCAAAATGCAAAGTTGCATGTGACCAATATCCGTCGATCAAGCTGGTGAAGGACAAAGCCGGTCCGCACCACATTAGCAGGGTCAGACTGGAGCACTTAGCGCTCAAACCCTGTCGTGCACAACGCATACGCAGTACAGTTGCATGTAGCTGCGGTCTGCTACATAACGTGGATACCGCGGCCACCGCAGGGTGCCGCGATGAGTCCACTGGCTAAGCGAACTGCAGCTCGCTGAGGACAACTGCGTTTCACTTACGTTTGGCACGTCATAGGCACCAAAATCGGAAGTAGTGGCGTCTACGTTAACATCCAAAATCAGACTTGAACTGCGCGCCACGGTGAACTTTTGAAAGCGGAGCGTTGTGGCCACGCCACCACTCCACTGTAGTCTTCACAGTGCAAGGCATTGAAGAAGGAACGGGAGCACTGCAGAGGCTGTGTTTGATTGCCAATAACTCCGCTTCTGCTTAACGCATTGAAATACTTTTTGCGGCAAAGTACTTCTGAAATAGCCTATTTTCACTTCAAATGCCTTTCTCCACTTCAATAAAAAGTGGTTCAGGGCCCCTTTAAAGGAAGATATGGGTTGAAAATATAACTTTTCTTGTAATTTTTTTTTATTTTGACCGAAAAAATTATGCTTCAACGCTTTATGTTCATGTATAAAAAAATCAAGGCATTTCCTCAACCAGCAAACAGCAAACAATTATTCTTCTCGAGACATGGCAGCTGTAGAGGCTTCATTTTTCCATTCATGCTCTACTAATGAAGCTCACAGCCACAAGTTCTCCCCAGATAGTGAGCTTTCCTAGTGCAATAAGAAGTAAACACGAGCCCTGGCTAAGCCAGCACCAGCTCTTTCTCCACTTTCTATCAGCGCTCAAGTGAAGGCTATGCTTCCTACATTTGAAAGGCTGACAAGCGAAAGCTGTTGTCTTGCTGTATTCAGGGCAAACCCCAAAATGTGGCCGAGCCTCTGAACAGCAAGACTTTGTTGTGTTGCCCCAAAACAAGGTTTGCTTCATGCACACTCTTGTAGAGATGGTTACTTCTATAGCCATACTGTGGTTTAACAAAGGCCACAAAGGCATTGAGGAGGTTCTACTGGAGTTGGCCGTCCTCACAACTCGGGAGTTGATGGCTCTGAGCAACCAGAGAGACCAGTGGAGAATCAAAAACAATCTCTGGAACACAGACAGCAGAAGCTAAATCTTGTACTTGAAGTATAGCAAACGAAGTCCTGCTCGAGGAAAAAGCTTGGAAGGGTTCCAAGGGTACTACATTAAGTGCAGCAGGAAAATTTTTAAGTTTTATGCTCCTTTCTGCAAACACCAGTGTGCACTATAGCCAAATTTCATGCAAATTGATCATCTACAACAGTAATAAGCGCATTTAGCAACTTTAAACTTTGTTTTACCCTTTTCTAAATCTTGCGCTGTTTTTACTACTTGCATGCAAAAATTCTTGTACTTAATATGACTTATTATGAAATAAATTTTGCATGCACATGCACAAGGATGTGTAAAATGCAAGTACCTAGGCTATTAGACAATTTGCAGCAATTTTTGTCATGAACATTTTAGGAAACCAACCATCAATGTTCTCGTTAACTATAGTCTAGATAAAAATAATTCTCTAAATAATAAAGCCAAAGAAAATTTTTTAACTTATGTGCATTTATTTGTTTATAAGAAACAATACATGCTATCTTATAATACTGTCCTAGCCTGGTTTTAAGCCCAAACCTTTCACAAGAGAGACTACTTTTTCAGCTTCCAAGGGGCACAGAAAAATAACCAGATAAGGTATTGAGAAACTAAAATCATATTCGAAAATATGAGAATAAACTCTATAGTGTGCATAAATTACAGTCAATCACATTTATAAATTTAAAAATTTTTCTGAGGCCTTAAAGCATTTTCACAGATCGCTTTTCTGTTTTTTAAGCTTCTCTGCCTCTGTGTGTGGCCCCAGTTCACATTCTTATCAGACTAATTTGTACATGAAACACTTGTATCAGAGAAGCCTCGATTTAATTATGACTGCGACCTTCATGTCGTGGGTGAAATTACTGTATACTTACAATGCTCGCCTAAATGGTAGGAAAAATTTTTAACTGTAGTTGATAAACTGTCCTTGTTAAAGAACACCTTTTTTTGTGGTGCAGCTTTCAGAGCAGTACGACTTCATCTGCTCTTATTTGCGCAAGCAACCTTCCCTGAATGCCGTGTCCTCACACAAGGTGGTGTCTGGGCCCTCTTATCACACTGTTTTATCATTTATCGTCTTTGGGCATGGCCAACAAGAGTCCACAATTTTCCCGATTTGAAGTAGGACTTTACTCACTAGTACTGCCTCGTCTTGTCAGAAGGTATTCTAATTTGTACTTTTAAGGTCACCTCCACATGCTGCATTTGGATCCAGTCTGGTGGAAACTGTCTCTAGAGTTACACTCAAACAAAAAATCACACCAAAACATCTCTGCAGGTTGCATAAATTCATAAAATTGTGCTAGTTCATGACTGTCCCCGGCAGCTTGGTACTGAAGTTGGAACCAAACTAGGAATCCAAAAACAGATGGGGAGGCCACACAGATATCTCAGGTGAAAAAATTTGGTAGCCAATGAACTCCGCTCATTCGAAATACTTTTTTTGTTGTTGTTGAACGAGAAGAAAGGGAACCGAGGGGCCCGATTTTTATTAATCATATCGTAAGAAGCCAAGAAACAAAGACACCAAGGACAACATAGGGGAAATTATTTGTACTTGCTAATTGAATTAAAGAAATGAAAATGGATGAAAAAGCAACTGGCCGCAGGTGGGCAACGAACCCACGTCTTCGCATTAAGCATGCGATGCTCTCACCATTGAGCTACCGTGGCGCCGCTTTCCCATTCACTTTCTGGGTATTTATGTTTTTACTACTAGAACTAACCCTGGGAGTGTTAGCCAGCGCCACCACTCACAAACCTAGGCGGCGGATGAACATCCTTTCTGCCATAGGCGTCAGGAGTATGTGATCTTTTTGGGTGAAGGCAACTGGTAAATAAACGCACACACATAAATATCCCAGAAAGTGGATGGGAAAACGGCACTGCGGTAGCTCAAAAGTAAGAGCATCGCACGCATAATACGAAGATGTGGGATCGTTCCCCACCTGCGGCCAGTTGCTTTTTCATCCATTTTCATTTCCATTAATTTATCATTTGTTTAATTCAATTAGTAAGTACAATTAGTAAGTAGTATATATATCGTAATACACGCCTGAAAAATTAAATCTGTTGCATTAAAACCAAACCTACCATTGCATCTCGCTGCGTTTTGTAATACAACGTGACCAAAAAGGCAGCCGCACAATGCTACAAGTGAAGGTAGGGAACCCCACTTTCTTGACGGCCACATCTTCGGACACAACACAATGTGTGGGGCAATAAAATGCTTCTAATCGCATCTTCCCTAACATAAAAATGATCCTTGTGTATTACTCCTTGATAGAAGAAATATCACAATGGAATAAACAAACGTACTTCGTGACACATTGGAAGAAAGTTCAGGTAGATACCAAGTCGAGTACCTCGAGGAGGACACTATCTTTCACTCGCTTCGCTGATGTACAGTGAAGCTTGAGTACGGGTAGTGCCACCTCTTAGGTATATTTTGAAATGTTGAAGTGGCGCGAAAAACAAAAGTAGCATTTCAAAGTTTGGCGACACGCACAAGATTCACAGCATTATTTTACATTATGGCAATATTTCTTGCCATTGGGAAACAAACGGTTAATTGCGAAGATTTCTTTGAGAAACTTCTACTGGGTGTCCTTTGTAGCTTCCTGCTACAGTCGGGTGGATGACAATTTTCCCTTTCATGAACGTTCCTGCACCTTGTGGGCTTCCAAAGAACTCATTTGCTATAAAAGGGAACCTTTTACTTCTTTGTGTTCACAAACATGCAATACAAGTCAAAACTGAATAGCCGAATGATGCCTGACACAGGCAACCCTTGAAGAGATCACCTCAAAACACTAATACTATGACTACATTGCACGTGACCAAAATAAACACGACTGCTTACAGACTTCTGTTACACACCCAAATGCAGCTGCTAGAATTGAGAATTATTGCTACAGCTATCAAACAGACCTATATCATGCAACACATAGGGAGTGCTGTCCCCATAAGACTTGTAACCTTTTCCTTCCGCGATTTCAAATGGTTAGAAAAGAAACACTGAAATAATTCACTTCAAAATGTCAACTTTCATGTATGTAGTCTCTTTTCTTTTAAATCCAACATATAAAGATATATAAAGTTCATTTCAATAAAAAATTCCTCTGCAGATGTATGCCAATCTGAGCAACTGATGCATCAAAGACAGCACACGGTGTCAAGCAAGTTCTCACACCCTTTGGAAGCATCAAGGGTTTAACTGTTGGCCTTTCTTCGTAATGTTTCATCACCAATGCCGCCTGCACCTTCACACCAACACCCTGGTCATACGGCCACTTCAGGGCTTGCTTGCATGTGTTGCTGGCTGCTTTTTACCAACAGTCGTACAAGCTCTCAGCTGACCTCCAACGTGGAGCCAGTAATACATGACGTCAAAATAAAAAATTACACATTACTGGTTAAAGAAACTACACAATGAATGCATTGTCTATTCATGTGAGGTGTACGCGAGGTAACCTTGATTTTATAGTCAATGATAATCACATTTCAAAGCAAAAATTTTTACCGAGTCATCATGCCTCAAGGAACGCTTTCTTTTCTTTTAGCTGTGCAACAGTTGCAGATTTCACATACATGCCAAACAGTTTTAGTAATTTGTTTTGTGCTCAATTCGGCAAATGTAAGTTCGTCATTATCATATAATCATCAACAGCTGAATATGCTAACAAGCTACAGGACTACTGGAGCATGCATAGAGGATAAACCTATGCAAGCTGTAGCTTCAAGCGCTTGTCAACTCCTCTGGCAATACTTAGCCAGCCTTGGAAGCCAGTGTTATCTAATGAGAGTTTTCTGTGGCACGTGTTTTTTATCACTGCACAAAGGGATGGATTACTGAGCATACACTGGAAACTGGGGTTCCTCTATCTTTCGTTCCTCGATAAGGATGTGCCATTTTTAGAGGCCATCTGCTGAATAATTATGTTGAGTTGTATGCACCATTAAAGGCGAAATACAAGAAAATTTTTGACCGGGTAAGAAGCTTAGTTTTACATGGTGTGGACATAGAGAAGCCTCTGTACAAATTGTTATGCTTAGAGTATGAGTAAATTTTGTCATGAAAAAGCTCGCAAAAATAGACAACTTTGACAACAAAACTGAAAAAAAAAAAAAAAAATTGAACCATGCCACCCCCTCGCTGGAAATGACACAAATCCCAGAACGTTAAGAACCAGCTTGGCTCCTCGGTGTGACCCCCAGATTAGGCAGCACCCACGGAGTGCTGAATATCCCAGAAGTCATGGTCTGGGATTTGCGTCTATGCACTAACCAGCACGCACACGCATTATCTGCTTAGGTGGTACTTAAATGCTCTTCATAAGAAAATTATAATCTGAAAAACATTTTTAAACGGGTAAAATTTTAAAGAAATGCTGCAGTTGGTCTTTACAACATCCTCCCCTTTGCAAACACCCTTCACAGCGCTTTCCATGTTTCAATTACTAGCCCCAGAGGCACCAGTATGCAGTTAGTCTACTTCTCTAGCATAGGTGAACAGTTATCTCCATTTTGTGCTAGCACATAACCACCCTTACTTTCTGCAAGAATTAAGTTGTATTCACTTCCTTTGCTCTATCATCGTAATGTTCAAGACAATTGTTGCAGTGCCCTCTCACTTCTTGCTGACTTACCTGTGGCCCAATCAAGTGAGTCCCCAAATTCCTCTCGCTCCAAAATGTTGATAAATCAATGTTTGAAAGATATAAACCTGCTTTTTCTATAACTTGGCCTCCTTTTTATATACAGGGTGGTTCACAAAATGCATCAGAAACTTTTTCTTTAAATAGGAAAGATGACATAAGTTATTTCCTCCAGGTTGCTTTTACAATGAAGTCATACATTTGAAAATGACCCAATGTATTAATTAGACAAGTAATTATGCAAATTAGACCAATTAAATATTGCCCACAAAGTTCAAAGCACTTATGAAATTTGTATAACATTTCACACACCTCTTTTCTAGAACATTATTTCTTTGGCATTGTGGGTAAGGATATTATCGTCTGCTGATCGTCTGCAACTCCTTCAGAATTACATGGTCGTCAGCCTACGATCGCGATCAAGACAATCGTGATAAAGGATCGCGATTGTCTGTATCTGGATCGAGCAAGAACAGCACTTGATCTGGATCGGGCTCAATCCTAATCGGGCCCGATCCTGATTGAAAGTGACCGCGTGACACCGGTATAAGCCCGCAGCCAGAGGTGACAATGTGAAAGTGGTATGCAGCTGGTTCGAACCGGGACCAACAGAGTGTGAGTTGGTCTCAGTTGGAAGCCAGTGCTCTGCAGTGATGTTCAAAAAGTCTACACGGCAACCAGTTTTTCTGTTGTAAAGCTCAACCGAAGAAACCCAATAGCGCATGTCGCATGTTGGTAAGTACTACAACAGAACCCGACGGCTCGATGCTAACTGGCAGTTAATATTTGGCACACTGCAGTCCAATCGCGCGCCGTGCACAACCAGCCGATATGATTAAGCTCACAGATATCATTTTGGGTTGAAGCGAGGGCCGTACATATGCCACCAAACGGACTAGTCAAGATCATGGCCGGAGCACTGAGAATGACTTGAACCCGGCCTTTGCAAGAAACGCCGGGACTCTAATCCACGCAGCAAAAAGCACGCGATCTTAAGAAAAAGGCCGGACTAGACGGATCCCTAACGCGGTCCCGGTTACGTTGGCCAACCCTACTACACACATTAACAGACGCACCGACAAACAGGTTATACGGGCGCGCGATGATCACGCACACGCATCAGCTTCTCTGATCCTCATCGCAAAAAATACAAGTTTTGACAGCGAGAAAGCGACTGCAAAGCGCAATACCCCAGCTGGTGCGACTACGGAGGATGCCTGCAGATCTCGACTCCCGATGAGAGGCAGGGGGGAGTCCAGACGACTGCGCCGATGCCTTTCGGACCTCGTCAGCGACGCTCAGCACCTCCCAGGCGCCATGCGAGGGATCCTGCGAGGTCCTGGCTGGTTTTCGGCGCTGCAAAAGCCCCGCACGAGCCACGAGACTGTCTCGTCTTTGTCGATGCTCGCGTCGCGAGGGCCTCCACTGCTTTCAGTCGCAGCTGGTTAGCTCCACCACCAACCACAACACCAACCTCCAACACCAGTGTGGCCTGCCGCGCTGTGATCTGCCACGCTAAAAAACAAAACAAAAAATCAAGTCCGCATTTGCAGATTTCACGCGTCCTTGCAGGCCAAATTTTATGTCGTCTCAAGTGTCCAGCAGCTATAAATTCGAAAGCTCTATCAGTTTTTTTTTTTACGTTCTGAAAGAGAACTTTCGTCTCGAGTAGCAGACGACCGTCACGGAGTTTGACTCGCGTCACTGCATTCGAGCACAAATAACGTTTTATGGCGACCCATAGAGACGTAAACTGCAACAAATAAAACCTAAATATTCAGCTTCGACGGTGAAAATTCAGTAAAAATAAGAACGAAGTGGAATGCGCTTCGACGCGGACGGAAGTCAGAAACTGGATTGCCCATATGCGTCGTAATAAATTGGAGCGTTATTGCGTCGTCTGCATGGAGCGCGCGGGGACTCTGCCGGTTTTCGCCGCGTATGTTGTTTAGTTCATGCTAGGACTTCAATTGCTATTCGTAGAATTATGTCGATTCCAGATTTATTAGCATGTTCATCATAAGCACTGAACGATCGAGGTGCGATGTTTTAGGAACGTACAGCATATTGCGTAGTGTCTTCAGAAGGAGTGCATCCATTTCCAGTAGCACCACTTAAAGCAGCGACAAGCAAAAACACAGGACATGTGCTGTGTTATTTTGCTTCTCCCTATCGTAAGTTGAAGATGGGTCTTCAGAGTGATCATGTCAATTGCGGTGATCGCCTGTACTGAAACGTGCGTCTAAATAGCCATTCACATTTAGCGGTAACGAAGAAACCATAAGCTCAGTTGCAGCTGACTCAATTGCAGCGAATTCGCGAACGTATCGCCTACAGCTCGATAGTTCGGCGTTTTTCTCAAATGCATGTACTAGACCAGTTCTGTACATCTTGGCTCCTGAATAATTAACTTCAGTTAATCGGCTGCCCTGCAAGAGTGTTTTCCAACCAAGAACTATTGTTCACAGACTGCATTTCTCCCTCTAAGTGTAGTCCTCACTGCCCTTCCAGGAAGGAACTGCGAGCACTAAGGCTTTTCAAAAATTGGTGCTATAATTCCACGTCCTCATAGTTACACCACACCCATCACCGGGGAATGTATATGCTGCCATTCAATGAGCTTCACCACCGCCAAACTCTAGCAAAGTAGAGGCGTGGGCAAGGTTCGGCGGTGGTAAAGGCGAAGCTGTTCAATGGAAACAATACTTTGTTCTGCTAGCATATGGTCCAGATTATTTGGTTGGAAAACACCTTTCTCAGGCATGCACGGCAACATTTTTTGTAAATGGCCAATTGGCTTGGCTTGTGTTTCGAGGCATACAACTATAAACTTTCTTATTTAGCTGGGAGACAGTAAGTGATACATGGCTGGCTGGCCATGTATCATTAGAACATGGACTCCTCGCTACATACATCTCTAGGCAAGTAGCTAATCCACGTGATTTTTTAATGCTGTGGAACGCTGCCTGTCCAATTCCGGCCGACCGGCTAATCCCCCGACCAAGAAATCGTGCTCCGATACCCTACGTTCCTGGGATAAGCGAAACCTTGTCTCGCGTTCTGCGCAGTTATGACATTGGAGGTGGCACACGTGCCTGTGTGTAAGCTGATGCACGCACTCGTGGGTGGTAAGGACAGGCTTCCGAGAGAATCATTTCCTGGCGTAGTCTACAAGATACTCTGCGCAGATTGCGACTACGCATACATCTGTGAATCGGGCAACTTTAGACAGAGACTGAGGCAGCATCAGAACGATGTCGAGAAGAAACAAACAGTTTCAAATGCCCTTGCCAAGCACACGGATGCAACGGGCCACAAGATTGATTGGGAAAACTCAAGAATTATCGGCCAAGAAAGCAACTTGAAATCGCAGATCTAGATTCGTTGGAGATACAGAAAATACATCACACGCTCAATCGAATTGAGGGAAACCTCCCCCTGTTGTAGACGCACTGCTTACGTCACGTGCTGAAGAATACAGAAGCTTCCATGAACTTTCCTTCACCCCATTGTGAACAAGGCTTCCGTAGCGACGCCGAAACGTCTTTAATTCATTTTTTAGCATTTTCTTTAGGTCAATGTCTGTCGTTTTGTTGTTTCATGTTTCCTCCCGACCAGACGGGCTTCTGTCAAACCCTCGACTTGTAGATTCAGTGTGCTTGTGGCTGAACGTCTTATGAGACAAAATAAACGTTAGACTTTTTTTTTTTTTTTCACCACCATGGTGGTTTAGTAGTTATGGTCTTCTGCTCAAGCACAACAATTTACAGCTTTGATTCACAAACACGGCAGCCTCAATCCAATGGATAAAAATGCAATGGCACCCCAAAAACCTTTGAATGGTCAAATTTAACTTGGAGTAAACACTATCTCCCAAAGTCCAATTAAGCTTGCATGAATTTATGTCTGCAAAATGTATCTATTTTTTAGCACCACAGCAACTGAATTGGGGTACCAGTGTTTGTGCCAGATTGCTAGACAAAATGTGTGATTTGCATTCCTTAACAGTGACCCCAGGCTGCACTATTACGTAATCACTCTAGCTGTAGCAAAAATTTCCTCAACAACAATTACCAACAGCTTAAATTTGTGCACAAGAAAATTACAAAAAAAATCCATACTAAAGCACAGTCAGGATAACATAACGATTTTCTATTACAATTATTTTCCTTTTCACGTTTTGTCAGCAGTCTGAGCAGTGGTCTGCTTATGTTATCAGCAGGACCGGGATCCACCGGTTGTGAGCGGGATGGATGATAAGAAAGGTATAGAATCAAACGAAAGTAATTGTTAAATATACCGGCCCATCTCACAGGACACTATAAGTGCAAACTATCAACTGTTTACTTTTCGAGAAAACTGGGAATAGACAGGTGGCAGCATCACACATACAATAACGCATTACAGGGTCTACCAATGCTGTCGATTGTCACTGTTTAATGTAATCTCCTGTTTGCTTAGAGATATGGAAGCCGTGCTGATACATGTGCCATGAGGAGCAACCGTAATGGCATGCTTCGATTGTCTTGTGTTTGCACATGCTCCAGAGTGTTTTTTTCAAAATTTTTATCACACAAGTTTCTTTTATCACACAAAATTTTATCACACAACCAACTGGTCCGCTGCCAAGTTTTCCATAATTAAACCCATAGGAGAAGAGCAAGGTCAGTACACGTACATAAGCTAACTGCTGACTTTAGAAATATCTGGGCCTATTGTGTTGAGCAATAACGTTGCAGAATGCGCAAACACCGACTGGCAAATAATTTTTTTTTTATGTGAATTGTTTCATGAAATGCATATCTCCATACAGCAGCACACTTCTCTTGGAACTAAATGTGATAAATTGCAGGCAGCCAAATACTGCAATGTTCCATGAAGTTGAGATATACAGGCAATCACCACGGTGAAATCGTGGGAACACACCTATTGATAGCTTTCACATGACGTCACGCACCCACCTTATCACTGTGTCGGTGCACCAACATGGCGACTACGAGCACTTCAGTCCAATCCATCTTATTGACAGCTTTCACGTGACATTACGGACCCAGCTTATCGTGTCGGTGCACCAACATGGCAGCTACAATGATGTCAGTGCAAGCCATCTATAGAGTGGCAAGACTGCTTTGGTGTAGCGATTAACGTAAGTTCACTGCTAATAGAATGCTTGCTGACATGATTTTTTTCCATTTTTCCCCACACACAAAAGATGAGCAGCATGCACTAGAAGAGAATGAGTGCAGTATATTATAGAGTGTACATTATCAGTTACCGAAGTTCACAGTTTTGCTACTGTGTCATTGACCGTCACTGCCCCCTGACAATATAAGTGAACTATGGCTTTTAATCTTTTCATAGTTTGCTTTTACTTATTTATTTTACCTCATTGTACATTACGTAAATAGTTTCCTTCACCTAGCTTCTCTCCCTGTTCCTTTCCTCCCCCCTCAAGCCCACCCCCACTGGTGACCACTAAAGTGTCAGTAGATGTAGCATAGAGTTGTGAATTCTTGGAAATTTGGAAAAATGGCTTCACTCGTTGTGAGTTCTCAAACTCTTGCTTCTGCCGAATGCTCAACGTCACGAGAAAACTCTCTCACCTCCGAAACTTCGCCATGACATTCGACGGCGCGGCTGTATTTTACGACTCCGGTCACCGTGCCGGAGTGACTGCACGTCGAACATCATGGCTGCTGTATCACACGTACGGCAAACGTTGCGCCAGAAACTGCTATATTTCTCTCAAATAGGAGCGCAAAGTTCAAGTGCTTTAGCGGAAGATACCGCAGGTTAACCAGAGGACGAAAACTAATTAGATTGGCTCTTAGCGCAGTGGACGCGCCGATAAACTGATGTCGTCGGTATTTCGCCTCACTACGAAGGCTGCGAAACACCCTCAACTTAATTGTGCAGTACTGTACGTCTGGGAACTCCCTAAACGTCGAAAACACTTGCGGCACATGCGCGACTACGTAGACAACTAGAAGAAAAATAAAGAATAACGAGTAACGACGATCACTTACTGTTGCACGCCATTGCTTCCTTCAGTTTTTAGGGTTTTTCTTCCGCACTAGCATTTCCAAGTATAAAGCCCAAGGAGGTTATACATTTTTTTAACGTCCTTGATAAAGCCAGCGTGAAATTAAAAAAAAAAAAACGGCAAGCTGGAACACGGAGACATGTGAGGAACGACACACGTATCGAAGATGGTCACAACAGAGGAATTAAAGTTCGTAACCACGTTGGAAGGATCCGAAAGTTTGCGTAGAGCGTTGTTCCCGCCGTAAAGAATTCCCGCTCTGTTAGCCCCGGCTCGGCTTGGCTCAGCTAGAGTGACCTATAATTATACACTCTAGCTCAGCCTAGCTGCTGGCTGAATCAATGCGCAGTGAAAAAATTATAAAAAAAACTGGATGTAAACATCAATTACCGTTTGTAATCATAAATAATGTAAATGTATATGCTCGGTTAACTAGCTTATAAGGCGTAAAATGTTTATGGTGGCTTTAAATTGTTTGTTGTTTAAATCGTCTCACTTAAAAAAAATTGCCGTGAAAATAAAGCACTTCATTATGCAATTGTTATTGTCACGGTCGGTTGCTATTTGGCTGTTTCACGTTAAGTTGCGCGTCGATGAAAAGTACCCAAAGTGCCAGCGTGTGTTATGTTGTGTGTGTCAGCTGTAGTGATGTAGCGCAGTAGTGTAAACGTCTGCATTCCGCCTTGCATTGCACCTGGGGCGACAATCGTCGCGAGCAGGGCGGTGTTGCGAAAAGAACGACCATGGCCGTCGAACAAATTCCCGAGGACGTGGAAGCGGCCGGCGGCGGTGACAAAAGCTCGAGCAGCAACCCGCTCAGTCGCAAACTCAACAAACTGCTCGAGGCTCGACTGGAAAATGACCGTGAGACCCTTGAGGCCCTGCGGTCCCTGTCCGAGTTCTTCACGGACAACAACATTCGCACACGCCGGCGCTTGCGAGGCGATCTTGAGAAGCGGAGCTTGGCCATCAACGAGGAATTCGTCCAGTCTTTCAGCGACCTTAAGGCACGGCTTTCACTCAGATGAATTTTGCGATCACGATCCCCACCTCAACTTCACCACAGCCACCTTGGAGTGCGGTGGGTGGGAGGGTGATTTCAGGTTGCGCAAGGCAGGTATTTTCAGAGGGACGTCGTGACGTAAGGATGATGAGCGATTTGCGTGCCGGATTTTCTTTTGCTTTTTTTTTTTTTTCCGAGAGTGATCTTGTGGACCAGTTCGTAACTCACGTCAGTGTGCTTAAAGCACGAACACACAGGAGGACAAACATACGATACGACGCGCCCGGCGCGCTGCGTGTCGCGTTGTGGTGCCCTTCTGTGCGCTCGGTGTCTCTGCACTTGCTACGCATATGGGGCGTGTACGGACGCCAATTTCTGCGCACGCCACACGAAGTAATTACGTTTGTATTTTGAAGGGGCCCAGAGGTATTATCAGAAATGAGTAAGAACGGCCATGAAAAGGGGTATTAAAGTGAACAGAGAAAACTCGGCTGCTGCGCCACACAGTTGAAGTTTCTTATGCTGAGCGCTGGTTCTTATTGCATAGTGAAAACACACCTACTTAAAAATGAGAGATGTTAAATCACGCATAAAATATATAAATATTAGGGTGCAGTAACGGAGGTTGTCGTCGTCTTCTTGTTACCGTTCTGCCAAATATTGATAAGTAAATGGCACAGCACTTGTGGTGAGATGGGTTCTTTGTATAAACATGCCTAACTAATGTAATTCATTATGTGGCCTTGTTCCAAAGTAAACAAAGCAAACAACGAAGTGAGCATGAGAATGTTTTGATTTTATCTGTGTTTGTCTTTACACTTATAAGTAGTAAATTGAAGCTAAGCACTAAGTTGACATTTAGAGAAATAAATGGAGCTGGGCAGGCCATGTTATGCGTAGGGCAGATAACCGGTGGACCATTAGAGTTATAGAATGGGTACCAAGGGAAGGGAAGCACAATCGAGGACAGCAGAGATGAAATTTGGAAATTTGCAGGCGTAAGTTGGAATAAGCTAGTGCAAGAAGGGGTTATTGGAGATGCCTTTGTTCTGTAGGCTGATGATGATGAAGCATTACGTAGATGGCCAGCAGACAATGCTGTGCACCCTGTTACGACCACACTGTTATTGAGCGTCAAGTCTGTTCTGGCAATTCCATTGAGAGTCGAACTGTGGTGATTGTTCCCTAAGCACTGGGAGAGGCTGTTTGTGATGCTTTTGTGCGGACATCATTATGCTGTGTAAAGCCTGAAGCACGTTCTTATAGCTCTTGTATCATTCAATATGGTCTACTGCATTACACATAGTTTTAAAAAAAAATCTTTGGCCAGTGATAGCAACTCCCCAATAGACATGCCTTATTGTGTATTGTACTCAATGCAAATGGTGCCAGTTGTGTATTCTGGCCTCCTAACTGAAGATGGTTTGAAAACATTGGATAATCAGCCTGATAATACGCAACCGAGGCCTTCAATCTGCACACACACATGCTCTTCTGCAGGGAGCATTGCTTTATCTTGTATGTTGTGCAGGATAATGTTAAGACGATAAGATACATATACAATGTGCTTGTTAGTGCTTGTCAATTTGTGTACTGCATAATCCCCAAGGCGTCTGTGGGGACTATTGTAGAGACACGTCACTGACTAGCACTGCCTGCGATGACCTGCCTTTGTCGGGCTGCATTCTCCACATTGATCCAGTTCAAACTTAAAAGAAGCAAGTATGTCATGTTGAACCAGACTTATGATTCTGCTTGTCTTCAACTGCAAGAACCTGATGACAGCCAGTCCTATTTTCGCTTTCATTGAAACACTGCCTTTTATCATCTGTGTTGATGGCAGTCTGTTGTTAATCGGTAATCATTTTAGGAAGTATGGACTATATGTTATGAAGAATGTACCGTTATATTGTGCCAGGTTCTGAAACACGGGCATCAAGTGACATGCGAGCTCCCCCGAGGCATCGCTTTGGTGGCCTCAAAAGGGGCCTTTTAAAAAATGCGAGAAGGTTGCGGCGATAGTCTCTCAGCTTAAGAAATCCAGAAGAAACACTGGGGCGAGATTGCTACAAGCATCTCGCCACTCAATTCTCACAGGCTTGCCCGAGGAAACCCCATGTCAGTCAGCCTTGCTTGCTTGACGCAAAGCTTGCCAACATCCGTATCTCGCAAATGTCCCTCGCGAGAACAAAGCCCCGGAGGGACTGAATCATCTGCAGGGCCTCCTGCGAGGATAACGTTGAGGCAGCCTGTCCTACCGCGTCATCGCTGCCGTCACTGTCACCGTCGCTATCCGATGCAAGCACGTTCGCGACAATGGCTTCATCGGTTAGAAGCATTTCCAAATCTATAGCAGGGGGCACATTCTTTTCACCAGCAATGTCGTACATTGCCGATGATCAGCGGGTGAATCAGCCATCTTCTGTTTCGGCAGCGAGTCAAACGAGGCTGCAAAATGGGTGAAACCCCTTATACTCACTTTGGCACTGCAGTGAGATGGCTGAACCAGACATGTACTTTAAAAGCAGGTGCTATTCAGCTAGGTGCCTGGAATATAGGTGGTGGAGTTAAGGTGGCCTGGCTCCTAAATGTCTTTGCTTTCCGTGTTGACAGTAGATTGCATGTGTATTACTTCAATAGCGCCCGTCATTTCTGCACACTTTCCAGTTTCAGTTTATACATAAACGAGACCATGTAAAGTACTGATAAGAGCGCATGAAAATTAATGGGATAAAAATTTTCTGGCATTATTCTTACATTCCAAAAGGCCTCAAAAAAATTTAAAACATAGAGCATCTACAAATGGAGTGACTTAAGCAATGTTTCTTGAGAGGTGTTACAGTTGCCTTCTCTTGTGTGCCATAACAAGTTTTCCTCCTGCTGTAGCAAGAACAGTTAAGTTTTGCAGCCTCTTGACGAGTAGTGGCTCTGATGTCAGGGAGATTAAAAAGCATCATCATGAATATTGGCATGTTCCACGTTCGCTGACTAACTACACTCGCCAAGCAATAAATTGTGTATTGCCAAAAATGCTAAATAGGTTTAATTTAACAGAGTTATTAATAAGAATTATTTCATGTAGGGACAATAAAAAAGATGTTTCTCTGATAACTTTTCATTGTAGTGTTCCACCCGTTGTGGTTTTTTTGTTAAAGACATTTGTATAAATTTCTCATTTTTTCCCCTGAGGCTTGCATATTTTTTGTAAACATTTATTTCGTCAATATACATCACTCTGTTCCGTGCTCTGTTTTGTTAGTCATTTTGTGAGTTTTTTTTTTTTTTTTTGTCACTGTTAATATATTTTAGAGGATGGAAGCACAGCTATGCAGGTACCTGTATAGCTGTGGATTTTTTTCCCACCTCCTCAGTTATGAGATTCTTAAGGGGTATTATGCATTCCAGTGTACCTACATATCTGGAATTAATAAATGAAGAAAGAAACCAACACTGTTCTGACAACCATCTCTTTTTCTACGCCTGCAGGCATCCATGAGTGCTCTGTCTGAGGACATTACAGCCATGGCCGAGGGGTGCGCAGGCATGGTAGAGCGCTTGCACTCTGTAAAGCGCGACACGCGCGATCTTCTTGCCCGCACGGGCCAGCTACGAGCTGAGGCACGGCGTTTGGAAGGGCGGCAGCAGGCAGCACAGGGCTTCCTAGCAGCATTTCAGCCTTCACCTGAGCAGGCAGCCCTGCTCCGGGGCACAGGAGGCCCCATCGGGCGGGACCAGCTGGACGAGCGATTCTTGGATGCGCTGGCCCAGAGTAGGCGCATGCATGACCACTGCAAGCTGCTGCTGCGAAGCAGCCGAGCCCAGGCCGGGCTGCAACTCATGGAGTCACTCGCCGCCCAGGTGAGTAGGAGTGCTACAGCTGGTGAGCACAGCAGAGCAGCAGTGCTGAAGAAAGACAGAAAACTGTTCTAGGTTGCAGCACTTTGATTGTGCATGCATTAGTTTTTTATGCATGTTACATTATTTGGCACTGCTACGTGCCACACGGAAGCCACAAATTAAACAAACAATTCTGTCGTCCTATTCGGGCTTTTCTGATCTCTTCTTTGCACATCATGATGCCAGCAGGGTCGTGCTTATGACATCACCAGTGCAAAAGCTCTCAACTGGTCAGTCAACGAAGGATGAGAGCGCCAATTTGATAAGAGCCAGCGGTGTGTTATGAAAGGATAGGGTGCTCGCCCATTGTGCACAACTGCTTCTTCCGTGAAGGTTTTATTCAGCCAGCGTTGCACGGGGGACAGTGGAGGAGCCTTTCTTCTGGGGTGATGTGACCCATAGCCTTCACGGCACTGCACAGAGCATGTGGAAGAGACAGCGCTTGTGTGGATGGTAACAAAGCTAGCAAAAAAGCACAGCAGCCACTTAGTCATTCGTCAAGTCGCTGTTACTTTGCTATTACAGCATCATTTCGAAAAATTATTACGCCTGTGCATTCATTGTAGGCCAGTGCACAGCTGCATTGATATAAAGTATTTTCGAACCCATTGTGGTTTGGGACACTTTAAAATCAAGCACCTTTTTTTTACTCAGGAATTTGCTGCACATGCATCGAGTGCAGTAGCACCTGCCAAAATTTCATACAGTAATGAATAGTTGACAATACCTACACAAGCTTTTTACGTAATGTGCTGACAATGTGTGTAACATGGAAACCAAAATGGCTCAACGCCCTCTTCTTGGTCATTGCAGCAAGAGGCGGCATATGAACGCCTGTATCGCTGGCTCCAGAACCGGTGCCGAGTTCTCGGCGCTGATGCTGCGGCCGAACCGGGTCCTCTGTTGGCTCGTGCCTTTGGGGCACTGCGCGAGCGCCCCCTGCTCTGGGGCTATGCGCTGGACGAGTATGCCAATGCACGGCGTGCCTGTGTTGTGCGGCACCTCATTGATGCTCTCACCCGCGGTACTGGTGGTGCGGGTGGAACTGGAGGCTCCAGGCCTCTCGAGTCCCTGGCAAAGGACCCACTCCGCTATGCTGGAGACATGCTGGCCTGGGCACACCAGTGTGCCGCATCTGAGCGGGAGCTCTTGGAGCAGCTGCTTGCACAGTGTGGCGGGCTGCGTGGAAGGTGAGAGGAGGGCTGGCTCTTGGGAATTTTGTCAAAAGTCGACAGTGATAAGACTTGACATGGCATAAGGAGGCTACAATATAGCTAAAAAGGAGGAGGGCTGTAAACAAAATGCTATGCTCAAACCAATGGAGGAAATTGACAGTCAACTTCAGTGTCAGTGTATTAAGCAAGTTGCCACATAACGATTGAGTATATAAGATTTATGTACTAATGTATAAAATTACCATAGCCTAACGACAACTCGGCGTTGCGTGCTGAAACCATTTGGATTTCTCAAGCCATGTAAGCATCCTTCAAGACAAATAAAGAGTGCTCTAACGGGATCATAATGCGTAATGATTCCACCCTAAGTTCATTGAATGAAGCCTGAACAAGTAAGACAGATGTGTCTTTGAGTTGATGGTTATGTAAGGACAGTATAATCTGAGACACTTTTAATCCATGCACTCTAGTGCAAGGTGACCTTTTTTCATGCCACATTTGCTAGCAGTGCTCCTTGCTGTTGCATCGTAACCTCTTTGAGACGACGTATCCCATGTGCCTGCTTAGCTCCATGCCTGCCATGTGCACAGTTCACATAATAAGCCTTCGAACCATCCTACAATAAATACATTTTTATCATCATCATGCACAGTTCACAGTTCCAAAAGATAAGGGTGCTGTCACTATTTCAAAGGGATGTTAAAAATGACAGTTTTCTTGTGTGTTCCTTAGCCACTCTCGATCAATCTGATCATTTCATTTGTTGAGGTCACTTCATCACTTATTCAAGAGTACATAAACTGCTTCAGTGATAGCCATTTTCCTTTAGTGTTTTGTGAACAAGGTTCCTGTACGGGCACCAAATTATCAATTTCGTAGTTTGTTGGTCAGGGACAAGATTTATAATTGTTGTACTGTTTGTGTGTGTGTGTGGGGGGGGGGGGGGGGGGTAGTATCACAGTTAAGGAATGTTAAGGTGTGCAGGGCTCAATTCATGAGCACATGGTTAACTGTACAATATGTACCATCTGCTCATGTTCACCAGAGCTGTTGGCGCAATTTACGATTGTGTGCTGTGAAAACAAGGTGCCTGTCTTTCGTCTGCGCCCACCTTAGTCTTGGTTTTTGCTCACAATTGCATTGATTCCAGATGAGTGGCACTCGCGCCAATGCAGGTGTCAGCGTGAACAGCTCATAAGTGATGTGTCAATGGTATCCACTTGAGTGCCAAGATTAAGCTAGCACGTGCGAAAACCACTACTCATGACGTTCACATTGTGGAAATGACCACAGGACAGGTACCTGATTTCTACAGAACACACCCATACCCTTGCTGATAGTGCAGGTGGTTGTTTATAGGCTATAGCGTCCAGCATTTTTGTTTAAGACTAAAAAACGCCAAAAAAGACTGCCGAATTGATTTTCGGAAATTCTGTTTTAACCGAAAAACGTTAGTGCTGCTAGACAATTTGGCATAGAAAAAACAAGAGGTAGAAGGTTATTTGTGAGAACTTGGTCATTTTAAAGTGTTATAGCATGGGAGTAGTGCTGATTTGGCACAAAATTGGTACTTATTTTAAATTATTAAGGCAGATGAACTATTTTATGCTTGTTGTAGGTATAAATTAGTTTCGTTCACACATTATATAATATTAACCTCTAAACACACCTGACTGTAGTCATCACGCCACTGTTTCACGTCATGGTGTCACTGCATTCACTGAATTGCTTGGCCGGTACATGCAACAATTGCCTACACAGCACAACAGCATTACCTCAAACCCACTATGCTTGCTTCTTTTTTTTCACTACAGTAAATTTGTGCCACCAAAAAAAAAAGATTGAAAGCCCACTGCTTCCATCACCGTAATGGGAAATACCCCTCAAATTGCTGAATAGAACCCTTAAACTTTCATACCAATAAACAGCAAAGATGAATGTACTATGTGAAAAAAGAGTCACTGAAGACACCAGCAAGCTTTCATTTGATGACCGTTTTCACTGAATATAGCTTAAAATTTTCCCTTTGGGTGAGCACCAACAAAAGTCTGCTCTATTTTGGAGAAATAACTGAAAATTCTGAACTCTGGTTATAAGCGGACAGCATGGACAGTACTGTTGGCCACATGCCCATGCTATTAAAAGATCTGTGCTCTGTATGTGGCGGTTTTAGTACTAGAATGGGCAAAGTTTCATTGGAGCTTAAAATATTAAGAGTGGGACAAAAAAAAAAAAAAGAACTCTGGGAGTCGTCTAAGTAGGTGTAAGCATTATGGCGCTTGCTCATATCCACGCAGCCCGGTGTCATTATCAGTGCTATGACACCTGATCCGGCCAGTACAAACGACGGCACTGCGGCAACACGAACTGGTGCGGACGGTGGCGTAAGGTGCATTGATAACACAAGCAAAGTACTGCAGGTGGCGGCGCCAGGTGCGCTGATGAGGTTCCGATCATCATAAGCTGTTATCGCTCTTTAGCGCCTTGTGCATCCACAACTAACCATTATGAACCGTGATAAAAGGACTTCGGCGGCGGCACAGACCGATCAAACGTACTTTGGCATGGCCGTGCGGGCCATATCTTAAAAGCTATCTGCGAAGCGGACAGGGAGTGCCAACTGCTGATAGCTCCTTGCGCTGTGTTTTTGCCGCTTCGTTCGCATTAAAGTGACAGGCAGCATGGCTCACTTCTGTGGGCTCTATCTTGATAGCGATCGTCTTTCGGGTAGGACGGACTGACAAACAGTTTTCTCATTGGGTAAGCATAGAAATGCTTACACATTTAAAAAAAAAAGACAGACAAGACAAGCAAGAGCACTGGCACTCAACTAGCAACTGATTTATTTGGGGAAGAAGTAAAAAAGAAAACAATTCTTGGTTTGCATATAGGTGCATAATAAGGATGCTACAAGTTGATTAAAAACAAAACTCCGCAGGCTCTTTATCAAAGGTGTCGTCTGTCTTGTCCATGTCATTTTTTTTTCTTGCACTCTTTTGAATTGTATAAGTACAGTTAACCAGCTTGCCCAACAACACATCTTATTTCATGAGACCCTTGACTTTGAATGTTTATAGTGCAGTAACCTGTTTAAGAGCAGCTTGGCACACCCCTTCCTCTACCAGCTGTGCAATTTGTGTGACAGGCCTGCACTGGTAATGAAGCCAAGGAAAGCACAGGTGAAATTATTTGTCACTTAAATTGAAATGAAATCTAGAAATTATAAGGTAAAGGGAAATGGAAAGTGGACAACAAAGCAGCTTGCTATCGATGGGAGCCACATCCTCACCCGCCATGGTTGCTCAGTGGCTGTGGTGTTGGGCTGCTGAGCACGAGGTTGCGGGATTGAATCCCGGCCACGGCGGCCGTATTGCGATGTGGGCGAAATGTGAAAACACCCATGTACTTAGATTTAGGTGCACGTTAAAGAACCCCAGGTGGTCCAAATTTTCGGAGTCCCCCACTACGGCGTGCCTCATAATCAGATTGTGGTTTTGGCATGTAAAACCCCATCATTTTTTTTTTTTTTAGGGAGCCACATCCTCCGCATTACCCTTGCGATTCTGCCAATTGAGCTACGGCAGCGACTGTTCCCATGTCCGCATTCTTGGGTATCTATGTATGTGTACAAGATTTGACCCTGGGAGTGTCAGCCAGCACCACTCATTGCCATGGCAGCAACATCGCATGTGTACGTAATGCGAGGGATGTCAGTTTGGCTCCTACTGGTGGCAAGTGTTTTTTTTTTTTTATTAATTCACCTATATTTCCTTTTACCTTATCATTTCTACATTTCAATTAAAACAGCAAATAATTTCCCCTATGCTCTCCTTGGCTTCATTATCTGTTGGTCTCACACGGTTGTGACTAAGAAAAGTCGGACCTCTCAATTCTCGTTCTAGCCTAGACTAAATTTCCGTCACACCCACCGTTTTTCGCGTCACAGTGGCGGTGGTGGAGAAGCAGCCCTAGACCACATCCTGGCTGGCCTGTGCTCCCCGCTACGCCTGCGCCTCGAGCAGCTGGCCGTTGGGGAGAGCAGCCCGCTGGTGCTGTGCCGGCTGCGGTCGGTGGTGCGCTTTTACGCGACCACCCTGGGCACGGGTACTGCGCTGGCCATCTGTCTGGACGAGGTCGGTGCACTGGCGCACAAGATGTTCCTCAACAGCCTCACCTGCCACTGCACACGGCTCCTCGACAAGGTACGGCAAGGATGCCAGCACATGGGCGGACTTTAGGTCTTTTCGATTTGTTGTCCTGGACTGCCCAAAGTGCGGCTTTCAGCAAATGAGCACTGCTGTATGCAGTGTCTCGGGTAGTCCTGAGCAATCTGGGACAACAAATCGAAGATGCCCTTTATTGTATGAAGCTTCCGTGGCAATCTTGGCTCTGCAGCCTTGGGATATCTGAAATGTCATGGGAGCTTCATTGTGCTTCATTTGGTGGCCACTCTGGTTGCACGTGGAGAAACCTGTGTACATTATACATGGACTGCAGACGTCCAAGTTTACTAATATAATGCCCTCAACGTGAGAGTGAAATGCAATGTCGTTGAGGTTATGGGTCAAGCTACATGCAAAAACATTCATGTACTATCAAGGCTTTGGTTGCATAATGAGAATCTCGAGTGGTTACCATTGACCTTCCTCTATGGTATCTCTCAAAGCCCCTGTGTTTGTTTGGGACATTAAACTCAATTGATTGGACAAGCAGTCATTTAATCACGACTTATTAATGTCCTTGTGTGCAGCGACAGTGGAATTCTTTTTTTTTTTTTTTTTTCAAGCTCGCACAGTGCAGATGAACTGTCTGTGTGAAGAAGCACTTCACAATGTTGAAGCAAGTCATCCAGCCAGGGCATGGAAGAAATGGGTAATGCAATGTGAATAATGCAAAATGCCTTGTCTTGCCAGTGCAGTGTTTTCACCACTGCAGAGTTGTTGGTTTCCAAGCTAAAATTTATTTTGGGCTTTCTTTGTGCTGTGATCAAACTTTCATCTGTTCAACCTTGATAGGTCTGTGCAAATTTGTGTACCTGTTTGATAAGGTATTAAGGGGAAAACATTTCGATATTTGTCTGCACCTTTGAGTATGTTGTAGAGCAAATTTACAGTAGAACCTCGATCGTACATTTTGGGAAAAACGGTAGGAAAAACACACTAAACGGAAAATACATGCATGTTGCCTCACTTTCATTATTTCCTTGCAATTTTTTCCTTGCAGTTTTTCACTTACATGCGTACAATAGAGCCCGTCACTACAGTGGCTTTTGTTTGATAAGACCTTCAAGGTTGGTCAAAGGAGGCTTGGAATATGGACGGTATAAAATTACTGTAGGGCTTGTTCTACAACCATGCAACATGCATATGCCAGATAGAAACCTTGGCTGTTATTTTACTTCATGTAATGTTTTCCCACTCCACCACAATGTTTTCTTTTACCATGAAAGCGCTTAAGAAGCCCAAAACTATGTTTGCTGCATCTGTCCATCGTTTCAGTTACATCATCGTTGTCACAATTTCCTCGTCGCTGTCATGTCACTGTTATTGCGTCATCGGGCCACCTCTTTGTCCTCAGTTACACACGTGCCAAAGGGCAATGAAAAGCAAAACTTTGCCCGCCACAGCCACTGGGAATCTTAACTCACACCCCTGCAGCAATGTGCAGTTGGGAGTAGAACATAAAGCTTTGCGAGTTGGTACAGATTCACTTTCTTGTAGAATTGAGCGCGCACAAGTAACGAGAGCATGGATGGAAAGAACACACGGACAGAAGCGCTGTCCCTTCTTTTGGTGCTCTCGTCGCTTGGGCACACTGAATTCTATTAGAAAGTGCAGTTGGGAATCCTCCTGCACTTCTTGTGTGTCTAATGTACCAGTTCATTACGTCCGTGTCGAAAGTATTGCTGCGCAGCACTGTGTTCCTTCGTATCAAACCGGACATGCTAACCAGTCTGCTACAACGCAATATTCATGCTGTGGTCATTTGCGCAAGGTTCTGTGCTTTGCATAGGCTCTGATAGTGGTGGCATCTGTGCATTTGCTAGGGAGACCACAGCAAACAAGGCTTTACTGCAGAAAAAGTGCTACGTGTATCTGGGAGAAGGACAGCAGTGTCCACTGGGGGGGGGTAAGAGCATGCTGCTGTCGCTTAAAACTAGTTCAGGACCGGATGAATCACTCAAGGTCTGCTGATTTTCTTATTTTAGGAGCGAAGCTCCTTAGGGTGTGGGTCTGTCCCTCCTCTGTAGTATGTAGTAGTAGTAGGTAGCCACGTCTACTTTTATGAAAAAAAAAAAAAAAATTCCGAAAGTTGTGTCCGTAGCGCGGAATCGAACCAGGGACCCCTCGCTTCCGAACGCGTGGCGCTAACCACTACGCCACGAAGCGCACATGGACACACGCACCACGATGACAATAAATACCCAACATTAACGAAAGACTGCGCGTTTCTAACGCGTTTGTGCTAGCGCGTTACGGGCCGTGTAAGACACTGTGGCCCCTCTGCCTTACCCCCGTATTCATAAACGCTCCTCGACTTGAACTTGACTTGCCACCGCCTTGGGCAGCGCGTTCGAAACGCGTTGAAGGCGGTGGCAAGTCAAGTTAAAGTCGAGGAGCTTTTATGAATACGGGGGTTATACTCTCTCAGCAGTCATGTGATGGCGTCAGCAAACGCGGTGCACATTCCGGCATGTGTAAACGGCTGCGTAAGACGCTGTGGCCTCTCCCCCTTACTAGAGAGTACTGCACGTTTCTAACGCGTTTGTGCTAGCGTCCCCTTAAGCAAGAGATGGTGCAATTATAATGAAGGGCGCTGTTATAAAATAGGAATGACGTCACACATGGCGCGTGTCATTGGTGGAAGTCAATCGTTCGATTTAATGCGGCGAGACTGGGCGAATTACACGGAAGATTCACGGTTTACCGATGATTCCCTCCGGAGCTTCGCCCACTCATCATCATTCACCCCGTGGATATGCGGTGTTTTTTTTATTGTCCCTGTACATTTTGCTGGACATGCGCACCATGCCATGCCAACACATTGTAGTCGATATAAAGAATTATATCTGATGATGTTTTTTTTTTGTTTTTTTTTGTTCTTGTGTTAACAAATTTTTTGAAATCAGCCGTGTCACGTAGTATAATTCTACTTTTTGAGCTTGATTACTATCGGAGGCAGACAATATTTGCACGAGAAATCTAAATGAATATTTGAATAATGAATTTTTTTAATTACCTGTTTGACTAGTTACCTTATGGCACATATTGCAATTTATGAATTGTAGCCAGTGACTTGGAATGTCATATCCACTTGGAACGAATTCTTAGAATGACACCATTTTCGAGATATTCATTTTCAAAATTTGCAGCAAAATTAATTGGGGTTTCAGTAATTTTTGAGCTTCAGTGCATGAAAAGTAGGGCTGGGTGAATATTCAAAGTTTTAAATACAAATCAAACACTACACACTAGCCATTCATATTCCTATTCGAAAAGGAACTGTTGGGTGTTTTCAAATATTAGAAGCTAACCAAATATTTCACGATGGCTGAATGTTAGTCTGATTACTGTTCTCCGCCTGCTAAACAAGGTATGGCAAATTATGAGAAGTGAGGCAATGGCAAAAGTTTTCTAAGCAATGCATCAACAAAATGGATAACTCAAGCTTTGTTTTCATTTTCGGGGCGAAAGCCTACATGGCAAAATGTCTAGTCATGTAGCATGTTTATCTTTTACGCTACATCCTTTGATATATTTACATGTGTCCATGTGTCACATGGGCCCTTTTACATGTGTCCAGAGCACAGAAGTCCTTCAGCAGTTTTTTACAATTTGTAATCTTTTTTACCAACCATTTATTTAGTAATTTTTGGACAGCTATTCATACAGCAGCCATTCTTTCATGAAGATATTACAGTAAAATCTCGTTACTACGAACCCCACATTAACGAACTTTTCAGAAATCCCCTGCTGACTTCTTATAGTTTCAATGTAAAAAATATTTCAGTACTATGAACTTCAGAATACCAAACCTTTCAGAATAACGATCGTTATTCAGCTTCCGTGTCATGGTAACAACGCCTCAGTACTACAAACTCGTATTCCTAAATTTGGTATTCTTAGATTTCCGTGTATCCAGTCACGGCAGCCGAAAGAGGAGGTTAGCAGACGACAAGGCGCAGAAAGCGGAGGCCGCAATGCACGGGTCCTCAAAATCTGAGACGACGCCCGATAGAAAAAAAAAAAACTACACTAGCACGCAGTATCGGCGTGTCGGGAAGTGGGGAGGCTGCCTCTCGAAAGGCCAATCGCCCACGCACGATATTCATTCCACGAGTTCCGAAAAAGAGTCGAAAGCAGCATGGGGCAGCGCGACGATCACGCGAATCGGTGACAGCAGCTTGTCACAAGGGAAGCGGCTGTCGCCCGCCCGCGCATACAGGTTCTTTTGTGCGCGCCTTTTCCGTACCACCCAGCCCTCAAATGACACGCTGGCGTGCGTTGCAATGGATTCGCCCCTGGTTCAGGATGGCGCCCTTGCGCTCTACAGCAGTGCAGTGCGCCCGAAGGTCTCGCATGGACAGATATTCCAACAGCGCAGCTCAGTAGAGCAGCGGGACCAGCGGGGCCAGAAGGCGCGCATCGGGTAGGGCATCACCGCAAAATACTTTCGCTCTCGACGCGCGCTTTTTCGTTCCGAGGCAAGGTAACAGTGTGTGAGCTGAACAGTCAGGCGAGCCGTTCTTTCTGAGAAGGTCCCGAAGTGGCGGTTGTCACGCGCAGGACCGTTCAAACACTTGCTGAGGCGACGACGCATCAGGTTTTGCGAGTGAATGTTCCGCCCAGACAAGTGTCGCCTAGCAACGGAGGCGCATCTCTTCCTTCTTTCGCCCTTCTTTCTGCGTGCCTCTTTTGCGCTTTCTGTGGTCGTAGTAGCTACGCGCGCGGAGAAATGTAACCTCTGTACTCGCGGGGTTGCCACACGGTCACACTTTGTACTTTTTGGGCAGTGTCATTTACGCGCGCTTGAGCTTTAAAATAGTTCCGATGTCCGCCTCGAGCGAGACAGTTGCAGTGTCCACGGCAAGGATTGTGAAAATAAACAAACAAGAAACATTGTGCTTTGGAGGCGACATGGAGATTTCTTTTTGTCGGTAGTTTTCTCGGCGTCAGCGTCTGTTTTGAGCGCGTCACTCTTATTACACGGTGCTTCGGTGGTGCGTGGTGCTGGAATCTATGGCAAATAGCAACAACGCGGGCCGAGGGCCAACATAGACGTCTTCGTGGATAGCTCATATGGTGACAACTTATGAACTGATAAGTTAATGGGCGGAATGTTTAATTTTGGGACTTTCACTATAACAACTTTTTAGAATAACGAACCATTTACCGCGGTCCCCTGAAGTTCGTTATATTGAGATTTTACTGTGTTTGCAAACTGGCTGTAAAGTTGTTGAGAAGCTATTTGTACAGCCTTTTTAAAGGATCATGAATGATCTTGTGTTAATTAAAGACTGATCCTATGTCCCTAATAGTTAGGTGTCTTTTTTGCGCTAGTCACTACAAGCGTGGTCTGCGTTTGACTATTATATGTTTGATTCGATATTAGATACTTACTATTCACATTTGATTTGTATTTGAAAAAGTTCGCACACCTCTTAACAACAAGGCATCTTGTTAAAAAAATAAGTGGAACGCCAGTGCATTTTTAGCGCAATTTTGACAGCGCTTATCTCAAAACTGCTGCTATAGTTTCAAGATTTGTTTCAAGTGGATGTGCCTTATGAAATCACTAGTTTCAATTCAAACATTGCAATATGTGCGCTAAAGTAAATAGTTAAAAAGGTGATTAGTAAAATCTTGTAAATTAGTCGATTATGCATTTTGATATTTAGAAGTAACATCCGCCTATTCGAGTGATCCAGCACAATAATTAAATTTGTGCTATATGCCACAGGCCATTTTTAAAAATTTTCTTAACGTTAAAATAAAGCACCTGGTATATATAAGTGAACGATGGAAGTACTATAACCAAATAATAAGCGAGTGAAAAATGTGCATTCTGTTGTTTCAGGCGGAGCTGCCCCCAGGCGACCTGGGTGCGCCCCCTTTTCTACAGCAGCTGCTGTCACTGGTGCGTGAGCTCCTGTCAACGCGCGATGGCTCCCTCGCGCCTGTCGACCAGAGGCAGAAGGACCTGCCCGACATACTTGCTCAGGTGAGAGCTGTAGAGACATTTCAGTCACGATCATTAGACACATTCCATGCGCGCAGGTGCTGCAGAGAACTGCATTGACTTCAAGTTTTTGACAAACGTTTGTCCCAGAGACATGAGTGCACGCGATACGCTTGGCTGCAATGAGACAAAAATTCAAGTAGACTCATTGTAATGTTTCGCTCTCAAATGATATGGCGATGGAGCCAAGGCAGCATTCGGCTTTCCACTGCTAACATTAGTGTTGTGCACATGTGCACTATAATTCCCGCAGAGCGGATCTGTAAATTACATGCATTTGAGCAGAGGGGACAGTAAACACTCGGCTAAAGCTGTCTGTTCACACCATCGAGGTGTGCTTACGTATTTACAGCTGCAGCTGCTCATCCAAGAACAGTCACATCATCCCCTCCAGGTGCCAATTTTGTCTTAAAATTTAATTTAAATACATCTGGCTCACAGCTTACTCGTGGGTCGTGCAGGGCCTGGTGCAAGTCGTGTGGCAAAGCTCTGTGCGCCGTTCCGTGCTTCATGAAAGTTCACACACTTCGTGAACTGCCTTAGCATAGGAAGAATGGGTTAAAAACTTACTCTGGAGCTGAACTTTAATTCATATAATAGTGGATTTTGAATGACTGTAATATAAAGCATTTTTCGTGTTTCTGACTGTACTATTTGTGGCAATGATAACCACATCTATATTGTTTAGTGAAGAGACGAAATGAGGTTTGCAAGCAAAAAATGGGAAGCAAATTGGTCTAAAACGCTTTAGGAAGTGTTTCGCAGAAAGGGAAGTTTCAAAATAGGCCATATAAAAAAGGAACCCGAATAAGATTGCGTTTCGTCATAAAAATAAAGCACTTAATTAAAGGGTTAATATCATAATCATAAACCTATGGTCAATCCTGGATATATCAGACTCAGGTATGTCTAATTATTGTCTATCTAAAAGTTGTAAAATCGCTTTTAAAATCTCATCCAATGTATAGCGATGCACTACGCGCACATCAAACACTTTTGCAAGTAGGTTATGATTAAAATTGGCAAGTGGCAAGTATTGCAATGCGGCATTACTTTACCTAGCACAATTCATCAGCTTCCCAACCTGCTTGTCATTGGTAAGAACAAAGATGAATGGGTCAGAAATCAACTATAGAGCTGAAGTCAAGTAAAATATAACGTCTTACTGATGGATAATGTCTTCGCTGTGTGTACACTAGAGCACAGCTGAATTGGCATTGTACTTCATATAGTGCAGTTCTTGCCTGGAGCCAGTGTTTGAAACATGTTTGTTGCATCACGAAAAGACGTCAACGTAGACGAGACATGCAGGACGAGCACCAGCCTCGATATAATGAAGTTGGTAAAATCGTCAATTTGCTTTGTTATATTGAAATTTCGTTGTATTGAAATACAACCTTTTGTGCAATGAGTACAGTCCCCGATCAATTTTTCTTACACGTAAGGTGGCCGCAGAATTTTCCAAATTATCGAGCAATGGGAAAAAATTAATTTGAATGAGAAAACAATTAATTTTTATGAATTAGGGAGTCGGCGACGAATGATACGGTTTCATGCCATGTCGACGATATCTTCGCACCGGCGGTGTGAATTAAGCGAAGCCAGCCACGTTCTTGCGTGCACTCGGCCCCCTCGGCTAATAGCGTCGGCCGCACTGGAACGACGCTATCATGAAAAGCTCCGGCAGTGGGGAGTGAATGCTTCGTCTGCCTCTTGCTGCAACGGGTCACCGAAACTCAAGATTATGCAACCTCCAGTGCTAAATGCGCGGGAAGACAGCTTACATGCTGCCACGCCGTCTCGGCATGCCAACTCTTTGCACACACGGCACTTTACACTTTAGCTCTATAGCAGGATGCGCAGCTGCGTATGCACTCAGCCATGTGCAGCCATGGCCGAGACTTGCACCAACTTAACCCCCCCCTCCTCATTCCCTCGCGCGCACTTGATTGCATTACCGCAAGCGAGCTCCTCTCCCCCTCTTTCCCTATGCTCGTGCAGCAAGGTGGCACTCGTGAAGCCACCATTTTTCTTGTCTCACCCTGCACACTTTCACTCACACCGAAAGTACAGTGCGCGATAGGATCTTATTGCACTTGGGCTTTATACGGAACTTTATGGGGCCCCACTTCAGTGGTCACTTTTGTCACGCGGCGCACGATTTGATAGGTGCATTTGCAAGCAGCCGCTTGTAATTTATTGATTTGACCCTGTGCATCTATGGAAGTTTCCATTTATTGTCTCAGCATTCCTTTGCAGCAGCAATGAAATTTCGTTATATTGAAATCGCATACAAACACACTTCGTTATACAGTCTGCTCTCATTAAAATGGACCCACATAATCCTGCAAAGAACGTCTATTTTATCCGAAGTCTATAATATCCGAAACGCCTCACTTCCGACACTTTGGTTGCGATGTAGGAAAAAAAAAAAAAACCAGTTCCACCCAATGTGAAATCTTAAACAGCGGAGCTGGGGTTCTCTTGTGTTTGTCTGTGATTTCATGTGATTTTTTGTGACTATCTGTAGGTTTCTCTGATTGTGTGCGAGTTTCTGTGTCTATGTTTGTTTTCCAGTGGTGTTCGTGTGATTATGGGTGTTTTGATTTTTACTGCTTAACATTCCCTGCTAACTCCCGTTCGACGAAATCTCTTGCACTGTCTCTCAAAAGGTTCTCTCAGCACTTGCGTCTTTGTTCTGCCTCTTGCTGGGACAAATCAGGGTTTGCTTTCCTCCAAGTACACTTGACTTACGTTTCTTTCTTGTGTAGCTCCGGATTACTCTTCCGCCGCTGCCCTTTCGCTTGCGCTTCCCTCTTGCATAGCTCCAGATTAGCTTCCCGCCGCTGCCATTTCGCCGCCGAGCGGAAGCTATGGCGCGAAAGCGCGCACGCTCTGATTGAACGCAGCGCCCCTAGCGGTGGTCTAGGAACCTCCCCCCCCCCCTTGCGTGACATTGGCAAGCAGACAGACAGTGCAGCTTCGCCCTACAACAGCTCCGCTGTTAAAAAAGTCACAGTTTCGCTCGAAAGGCGAAGCATCGATTGCGACAGCAGATTAGTAGACAGCTATACGAAGCAAGGATACAGTCAAGTCCCGCTACAACGAAATTCACGGGACACGCGAAAAATTTCCTTGTGGCGGAACTTCGTTGATGTGAAATTCGTTTGTATATACGTACGCCAAAGGGCAAAGCCGCGAACAAAACCGAAACCAATCTTCGCGATGGTGTGGGGGCAAAGGTTGAGACGTACCGAAGGCAGTCGATAAAGTGTTAACTTCACGAGAGAATGCATTTTGCGCCGCTGTTACAGCATTTTTCGTACATTGCGGCCGACGCCTAATCCAACGTGTGTGCCCGGCCGATCGCGAAACACTCATTTTGCGGCACATGCACCGTCGCAATGAAGCGGTTTGAATTATCACAATTTCACTGCATATTTATGACAATGTCAGCAAGCGTAAGTTTTATTTCCAGAAGTCGGTCAGCCTGAATTTCTTACGCTTCACGGCAAGCAAAGGCGTTACGCGAGTCTCACAGTTCGTTAAAAGAGCCATCGCAGTCGTGGGTTCTGATAACTTTTCTGATGAGGTGAAAAGGATCCACTACTTTCAAAGTAGTCGCCGGAGTCAGTGTGTCTAGCAGATTGTCATTTTCCCCAGACGACAAGATGTTAGCATCTTGTTGACAACAGCAGCTGCGGTGCGGCCGCTCGGGCGCTATCTTGAAAGCAATCTGTGATGTGCACAAAATGAGCGCCCGCACGGGCCTCATCTTCAAAGCGATCTGCGACGTGGGCAAAGTGCAACTAGTGCCGGTAGTGTCGTGTGCGCTGTGCTTTCGACGTTTAGTTCGCGGTGAAGCGAGAGACGGCACAGAAGTCAATTCGCTCGCTGCTATTACCGCGCCTTCTCATTCCAGCATGTTGGCACCGAGTTTCCGCAGTCATCGAGCGAGATGGTTTATGTTTAACTGTGCGCGCGTGACACCGTGCTCGGTAATTTAGTTAGCGGATGTTTACAAGTTTACACGGCCACTAAAACTACTATCTTTAGTTCGTATAGCTGTCTACTAATCTGCTATCGTAATCGATGCTCGCGATCGATAATCGAACTGTGAGATTTTTTCCTTCCGCTTTCTGCCTCCGCAATCATATATGCCTTCTCAAGAGAGAGAAATTAACGCTTCTTCGTTGGCGTAGCCATTTCAGACCACAGAAAACGGCAACGATTGCGGTGATCCCCTGCAGTCTCGCGCAGGCTCGCGATGACCACACGTGGCCATGGATTGCAGTGACTTAAATCGGTACTTTGAATTTTTTTTCGTTCGCGAAAACCTCGTTCAAGCAGACATATGATCGTCACAGCTTTGGAAGGGCCTTCTAATTTGACTACTCGACAGTTCCAATTTCAATTCAGTCCCAGTTTCGTTCTCGAAAAGTTCGTTGAAGCGGAAATAGTACCGAATAAAACGCCTTCGTTATCAAGGGACTTTTTTTGTATTACTTTTTATGGGCAGCTGACGGGGAATTGGAAAATCTTCGTTCTGGCGGAAATTTCGTTGTAGCGGCATTCGTTGTAGGGTTATTCGACTGTAGTAGTTTTATCGGCCGTATAAAGTTGTAAACATTTGCTTACTAACTAAATTAACAAGCATGGTGTCATGCGCGCACAGGTAAACATGAGCACCTCTCGATCGATGACCGCGCAAAGTCGCTGTAAAAACGCTGCAGTCAGGAAGCACGGCAGCAGCAGCGGGCGAACTAAACGTTGAAAGCACCACGCACACGAAGCTACCGGCACTAAGCGCAATTTGTCCTTTCACGATTTTCTGGCCGCGCGGCACGGCGGCAGCTGCCGGAGGTGAATGCACTCTCTCTCGCCTTCTTCCCCCCCCCCCCCCCCCCCCGTGCCTCGCACGATTGAGAGAGACGATGCGATGCGCTTCCACCCCGCCTTCCTCATTCGCACACGCGCAAGATTGAGCCACCATTGTCGACTGACCCTCGCAAGTCTCTTGCCATCCCGTGTCGATACAGCAAAAGTACGCTTTATACACTCAATTTTGTTAAAAACTGCCGCTAATTTCGTCCGCCGTAGCCGATAGTCCATTGTAGCGTGGTCCATTAAATGCGAACTTCGTTGCATTACTAAAATAGATAGCGCAAACTAAGGTTGAAATATGGTCCGTTATGTCCGAAAGTCTGTTGTACGCATGTCCGTTGTAACGAGTGTAGACTGTATTGAGGTTCTAAATACATAGTGTTCTATGGACAAGAGGTTATGAAAAGTTGAATACTTCATTATATCGAGAATTTCGTTATAATGAAGTTCGTTATATCGAGGTTGTACCAGTTAAACCTCCTTATAACGAACCTCCATATAACGAAGTTCTATTCCCCGCCGTTACTCCATAGAAGCACATCTATTTGAGACCTCTACGTAACGAAG
This sequence comes from Dermacentor silvarum, assembly GCF_013339745.2. Lineage (NCBI taxonomy): Eukaryota > Metazoa > Arthropoda > Arachnida > Ixodida > Ixodidae > Dermacentor > Dermacentor silvarum. The sequence goes on along the minus strand of NC_051154.1, from coordinate 346,784,552 downwards.
TGACAGCGGGGGAGACCCCCTCGAACTAACGAATTTTCCCCGCCGACAACCTGTAGATTTCGCCCCAAATTTTGTCATTTTGCGCGAGCAGCAACCGGAAGCACCTTCTCCGCCGCGACGTAATGCGAAGCGGCAGCGTCGCGCTTGGCACGCTCGAATTCACGGCGACTGCGAGGCGAGCCTGCATCCCTCGGCCCGGCGATCTTGTCGCCACGGGCGTAACCTTTCCCCCTCCCTTTATTCAAACCTGATCCCGCCGCTTGCTGCAGCTGGCCTAGCCCGCCAAGCCGGCACTCTCCTTTTCCTGTTGATGTTGCTGAAGGAAAAGAAAACATTCTGGTTTTTTTTTTTTCGTTTTTTCAACGCACTGGCAGCGCCACTCTTTGGTTACTGTGCAAGTCTCTGCACAGCTGGACTCGACTCCACCCGCCGCACGCGGAGGAGAGTCGAGTCCGGCCGTGGTCTCTGCGCTTCACTTTACTAACCTGACACTAGGCGACACTATACGACGCCATCGTGTCGCTCGCTCTTCGTTTCCGACGCCTCGCGCTTGTGCGAAACGACATGCGTCCACGCATCCAGTACTTGGTGTGACATTCCAAGGATGAGTGCTTCGACAAAGAAATGCAAGATATTGACCTTGTCTGCAGCTAGCTTTGAAGACTTTTAGACTTTTTCCACATCGCAGATCGCTTTCAAGATACGGTGGCTGCCACCGAAGTAAACGCCTCCCTTCCTCGCCTCGGCCGCCGTGCCTAACGCGGAAGCGCACTTCCCCGCCCACCCTTCTCGCTCGCGCGCGCGAGATTGAGTCGGCTGACCCCCGCAAGCTTTCACTCGCATACACAGCGTACGGCACGCGGCGACGATATTGCCGTGTTTGGATGGTACTTCAACGCGTCGTCCACGGTGACGGCACAAATGCGCTTCACAATAAAATGTGCGTTTGCGCGGTTACTACTCCGATAGCGACAGTGAATTCACACCCCCTACCGGCAGATTCTCCAAGTTACCGGGAACTTATCTCGAAGACCATGCTGTTGTGCGCGGCAATCGGCTACAGCTGTACGAGCAGGAAATACGTCATGTTGTAATTACAAGTTCACTATCGCTGGCAACTGTCGTCCGGGCGTCGCAACTCGAGAATCGAACGTCTGCGCACATGAGATATTGTCGATTTTATGCCTGTGCATGTAGAACAAGAAAAATAATACGCACTAACCGTCTGGTGGGCAATGAGCGACTACGGCTTAAGCGGTCAGCCGATACATGGGGTTCAATGGGGGCTGGGTGGGGTAATCTTTGTGACTACGTTTAAACTGCAATTACGCATTAAGTGGGTACGTATTAACGAGGTTTGACTGTACTGTCTTACTTCGTATAGCTGTCTGCTAATTTGCTGTCGCAATCAATGCTTCGTCTTTCGGGCGGAACTGGGACTTTTTTGTTCATCTCAACTTTAGTGTATTGGGAGTAAATCTTGAGTGATAGTACATACGGTAAGCGTTACGTTTTGGAATTTTCGTGCCGAACCTGCATGTAACGAAATCCTCTTTATAACAAAGTTTTTCGGGAATTTGTCAATTTAGTTACATCCAGGTTGTGGGGATGCGCGACTCTCACGCGTCCCCTGATGTTGTTTTCCCCGCATGTCTCCTGTAGTCCGGCTTCTCTGCGTGGCTAAGCCCGGCGGTGGTTGCGGCGCGTTGCGAGAGATGGCGCTAGTGTCGCGATGCTAACGCCACCGAACGGCGGGGTCACTTGGGAGAAAAAGGTCGGAGGCGCTCTCTCTTTGGCTGGGGATCGGCGACCAACATGCACGGACGCTTCGCGCGTGCGCCGGCCCGCTTCGCGCGACCCTTGCGCGAGACTAAGAGCAGGACACCGGTATGGACGAACACGGATCGTTCGAGCGCGCCACCGTTCGCGTGACTGTACACGTGAACGACTAGGCGATGGTGTCATCGCATGGGGCGAACATATTCGCTCGCTATCGGGTCGCGGTGAGTCGGACATCCTTGATTTGTCGCGCGCCCGTGTGAATGTTCTATTGGTTGTAATTTGGCTAGTGTGTGTTAGTGTATGTAAGGTGCAATAAATGCCCTTGTGATTGTTTGCACTACTGTATTGTCGTTCCTTTGTCCCAAGAGCACATGTGAGACCCCACAAGGTTTAACTGTATATACCGTCGAACCCACTTATAACAATATTCAAGTGCCACGAAAATTCCATTGTTATAACCAATAATTGTTATAACCGGGCTGCATCAAAAATAGGAGGATGGCCGAGCTGTTGTGAGAAAACTATAATAGTGGGGAGGCCAATGCGCCTCCCTACCACCTTCCTCCATCCGGCTGCTGATTGAGTTGAATCGTTTAACTTTGTTTTCTGAGCGCTCCAATCACGTGTAACAAGCCGCTGCTGTCGGCGTTCAAGAATGGCACTGCTATAACAACTGCAAAGCGGGGTCACGGGCGTCAAGTGACATGCGAGCTCCACCGAGGCATCGCTTTGGTGGCCTCAAAAGGGGCCTTTTAAAAAATGCGAGAAGGTTGCCGCCATAGTATCTCAGCTTAAGAAATCCAGAAGAAACGCTGGGGCGAGATCGCCACAAGCATCTCGCCACGTACTTCTCACGGGCTTGCCCGAGAAAACCCCATGTCCGTCAGCCTTGCTTGCTTGACGCGAAGCTTGCCAACATCCTAATCTCGCGAATGTTCCTCGTGAAAACGAAGCCCCGGAGGGACTGAATCATCTGCAGGGCCTCCTGCGAGAACCCTGTGGCCCGGAACAACTTCAACGCAACCAACAAAGACAAGCACAAGCGACTTTATCCGTCAGGAGAAATGCGCAGCAAGAGCAGCACCCAGCGGTATCTGCTATCAGCGCAGTTGGCGCGGTCCATTCTTGTTTCGGAGAGTGGCGCGGCGTAGAGCTATGGGCACAGCCTATTTGTATTCGGAGGGGTGTAAGAGTGACAGGGGGGAGAGAGGCACGTGAGGCTGGAGATACAGAGAAGGCTGGAAAACAGCTCGCGGCGACGTGCAGCGGCCGGAATTTCTTATTTTTTTTTTTTTCTTTTCAAGGATTTCGCATTGCATTCTCTTTCGGCACGGACACCCATTAGCCAGACTTCATCATAACAACTGATAATGTGGCATAGGGGTATTGTAGTAAGGAGGTATTTCACCATAGAAAACATACAAAAGTTGGCGGTGCAGCAGCTTCTCATTGTTATAACCGATATACAGTGGAATCTCAATGATACGAATCTCACGGGGTCACGAAAAAAATTTGTATTAGCCTAAATTCGTATCATCGAAACACAATTAAAAGTAGCTAAATTAAAGAGTCGAGAGGTGAACTCACTCAGGCACACGTACTTAAATAGCATTTACAGTATAGACCACTTATAACGTAACCATTTATAGTGCAGAACTAACTACAACGCGGCCTTTTCCGACTCCCGTTTACCATCCCATAGAACTCCATGTATACGCATACCGCTTACAGTGCAGCCGCGTGAGACGAAATTGCGGCTTCCGCGGGAAAATCCAGCCGACAAGGGTGGTAGCGAGCACGAGGTGCGCCCACCGATGGGAGACGAGATCAACGAGGGCGATGGGGAGAAGGAGCATGAGACGTGGAGCACGAGTCCAAGGGCGATAAAGTCGTCACCGCGCGCTGTATGTGCGAGTGAAAGCGCGCGGGGGACGACGCGCGCCTTCACAGACAGCGAACGCACAGCGGAGAGCAAATGCGACTTCCGTTGCGTGAAAGGCCGTGGGGGTATGGGTGGGAGGGAGGGGGGGGGGGGCGACGCTGTGCTGCGGCGCCAAATGCGTATCTTGCAACCGAGCGCAAGAGTAACTGGCGACGCAATCTCCCCACGCAAAAGGAGCAAAGCGGGAAGGTAGCGCGGGAGAGAGGGAGTGTGGAGGGGGGGTGGCTCCTACTCTGCCAACAAATGCGTTCTTGTACTTTGCGCCTGTGCCGGCTGTCGGTGTTGTCGCGCGCACCATATCTTGAAAGCGATCTCCACACCGCTCTGACCTTTGTATGCACTGTGCTTACGCCGCTCAGTTTCCGTTGAAGCGATAGACCGCACAAACCTTCGCTTGCTGCGGCGGCCGCGCGTGGGGCAGCGCAGCCGCCGCAGCGAGCAAAGAGACAGAACGAAAAGCAACAAAGGCGCACCGCTTCAAACTCCTCGCGCCTAGTTGCGGCTTCCGCGCTGTCCAGCGCCGCGTCTGCACCTCCGCACCAAAAGAGAAAGGGAAAACGCGCGTGACTGCACGCTGTTCTCTTTCGCGGCTGTCGGTGGGGCGGCGTTTATTCGTAACAACCGTTCTCTAGCACGTTGCAAAGTAATGGGGCTCGGCCGGGACCTCAGGAAAATTCATATCATCCGGAAATTTGTAGCCGTGATCGTATCATCGAGATTCCACTGTATTGTTAAAACCGGTATCGTTATAAGTGGGTTCGACTGTATATATATATAGGGTTGTTCGTTTTTGGGTGTTATATTTTTTTAATTCGGGGGGGGGGGGGGTAAAAAGCGGGTGCTATTTTTCAAGCTGATAATCGGGGAGTCATCGGGTTTCTTGTTGAACCATTCCAAAATTCACGATTTTCCTGGTTTAAATTTACAAATGTACTAAGCAGTAGCGCACCCAGGATCTCTGCCAGGGGGGGGTTGACAGTTTGCCAATACCATCTAAACAGCACTAATTTCAATTTCGTCACGGGAAATTGTCAAAAAGATGCGCTTTTTGCGAGTGTGCAGATGATTGCGCATCTTACATCTTAGTTGCAGTGCTCAAATGCGTAAGGAAAGAAAAGGGGTTAAACAAAAGAGGGGGTTAAGTCGGCCTCAGGGGGGGGGGTTACAACCCCCGAATCCCCCCCCGTCGGTGCGCCACTGGTACTAAGGAATATGTTACATTAGTTTTTTTTTATTTCTTTATTTATTTTTTAAGGGTATCCGAAGCTCCTTAACACTAAGGCGTTAAAATTACGGTTTTGTTTCAAGCTGGTAATCGGGGGGACATCAGTGTTTTCTAGCAGATACTCCAAAGTTCGGCATTTGTTTGGAAATTAATAAGTCAAAATGACAGTAAAGAGTAAGGTAGTGCGTTGGGCGAGTTGGTGTATAGCTAAACAAATGAGTTGTGGCGCAAGGAAAGAAGAAGGAAAACCAAGGGGAGACAGGATAGGGCGCCAACTTCCTTCCGACAGTAAAGAGCATTGATAAGTTCTAGGAAATTAAACATTTTATTCACGAAAAGCTAGTCATTGATTTTTTTACCCATCCTTGTTAACATACATTATCATCTGCATGCACAGCATGTCGGTTTCCATCCGAGACCTGTCCAATTTTTGAACGTTGTGGGGATGCGCGACTCTCGCACATCCCCTGATGTTTTCCCCGCATGGCTCCCATCTCCTGTAATCCGGCTTTGCCGCGTGGCGTTACGGCCGCAGAGTATTACGAGAGATGGCGCTAGTGTTGCGCTGCTAACGCCAACTAACAGCGAGGGTTACTTGGGTGCAAAAGGAAAAAGGCGCTTCCTCTTGGCTTGGGGGTCGGCGAGCAACACGCACGGACTGTTCGCGCGTGCGCCGGCCCGGACCGTCCTGAGAAGGCTTAGGAGAAGGACACCGGTATGGACGAATACGAATCGTTCGAACTCTCCACCGTTCATGTGACCGTACATGTGAACGACTTGGCGATGGTGTCATAGCATGGGGCGAACATATTCACTCGCTATCCGGTCGCGGTTAGTCGGACTTCCTTGATTTGTTGCGCGCCCATGTGAATGTTCTATGGGTAGTAATTCGGCTAGCATGCATTAGTGTATGAAAGGTGCTATAAATGCCCTTTTGATTGTTTACACTACTGTGTTGTCTTTCCTTTGTGCCAAGAGCACGAATCAGACTCCACAACATATCTCTAAAGTTTTCTCGACATCACAGCTTCCATTAGCTAGGCACAATAACGTCAATGCCTGACACTGTTGACAATCGTTGGGTTGTGAGCCTTGTAGCATCCACAGTGCTGCACGCATCTTGTGAGATGAACTATCATCATCATCAGCCTATTTATGTCCACTGCAGGATGAAGGCCTCTCCCTGTGATCTCCAATTACCCTTGTCTTGTGCTAGCGGATTCCAACTTGCGCCTACAAATTGCCTAACTTTATCACCCCACCTAGTTTTCTGCCGTCCTCGACTGCGCTTCCCTTCTCTTGTTATCCATTCTGTAACTCTAATGGTCCACTGGTTATCCATCCTACGCATTACATGGCCTGTCCAGCTCCATTTCTTCCGCTTAATGTCAACTAGAATATCGGCTATCCCCGATTTGCTCTCTGATCCACACCGCTCTCTTCCTGTCTCTTAACGTTAGGCCCAACATTTTTCGTTCCATCGCTCTTTCTGCAGTCATTAACTTGTTCTCGAGCTTCTTTGTTAACCTCCAAGTTTCTGCCCCATATGTTAGCACCGGTAGAATGCAATGATTGTACACTTTTCTTTTCAACGACAGTGCTAAGCTCCCAGTCAGGAATGCCTGCCATATGCACTCCAGCCCAATTTTATTCTTCTGTAAATTTCTTTCTCATGATCAGGGTCCCCTGTAAGTAATTGACCTAGATAAAGGTACTCCTTTACAGGCTATAGAGGCTGACTGGCGATCCTGAATTCTTGTTCCCTTGCCAGGCTATGGAACATTATCTTTGTCTTCTGCATATTAATCTTCAACCCCACTCTTACACTTTCTCGGTGAAGGTCCTCAGTCATTTGCATTTGCAATTGGTGGCGTGGAGCAGAGGTAGAACACCCGGCTTCTAATCAGATGAACTATAGGTCACTGGAATTCACTTAAGCCAACAAGATCTAACTTCGTTGTCCCAAGGCAGGGTAGCAAGCGCGTGTGCACTGCAAATTTAATGCAGCATTAAAATGTAAAAAAAAATTAATAAAAATAAGTTAGTATGTGCTTTTGGGATTCAGGGACAAATCAGGTTTAACCCAATTCCCCTGAAACATGTTCGGGGTGTAAAAATCGGGTGAAATTGGGTTTTTCCCAAAGACGAACAACCCTACATATATATAAGTGATTGCAACACAAAACATCACAATCTGTCTACATTTGCATCTTTGCGCGCTGCAACAAATACCTTACCATACTAACTCAGCCCTACTATCGATCCTTTTGGAAACATGCCCAGGCCAAAACAAGTTGATGGGCAAACAAGTTTCTGAACTTGAGTCAGTGTCATGTTGTGTGTTTCGTACACGTCGCTTTCACAACAAGCCTAACATTGTGAAGGACCGGCGGTGGTTGCTTAGTGGCTATGGTGTTGGCTGCTAAGCACGAGGTTGTGGGATCAAATTCCGGCCACAGTGGTTGCATTTAGATGGGGGCAAAATGTGAAAACACCCGTGTACTTGGATTTAGGTGCATGTTAAGGAACCCCAGGTGGTCCAAATTACTCCGGAGTCCCCCACTACAGCGTGCCTCATAATCAGATCATGGTTTTGACATGTAAAACCCCATAATTTTTAAACATTGTGAAGCAACATGCTACCCAAAACTTTCATCTAATGCTGTGTAAATGCATGGCATCATGTATACCATGTCATGTATGCCATGCACGGCATTCGCTAAGCATAACTGAGTTTGTTGTTGCTTTGTGCAGCAAATTTGTGTTTGATGAACACTGCTTTGTGTCACTCTTGTTGACATACCTAAAGTATAATGTTAAAATTATTTTGTGAAAACCTGAGAGGGCACCTTGTGTTGTGCTCAGAACCATGCAGCAAATATAACATCAGGTTTCTTTTTTTGCCTTTTGCCCTTCAACATTTCAACAGATGTGCATTGCTTTTGTGTATCATCACACTGTAGTAAGATGTTCTATTTTGTGCCCACAGCAATGGTTGCACTAGGTTCACAATTAGAATATTTTTTTTCTGGGTTGTCAGATGTCTTCAATTGCATTATATCTGCACGAACACAGTAACTCACTTTCATGGCAGGCAATGTATATTGCTTTTGTGTATCATCACACTGTAGTAAGATGTTCTATTTTGTGCCCACAGCAATGGTTGCACTAGGTTCACAATTAGAATATTTTTTTTCTGGGTTGTCAGATGTCTTCAATTGCATTATATCTGCACGAACACAGTAACTCACTTTCATGGCAGGCAATGTATATTGCTTTTGTGTATCATCACACTGTAGTAAGATGTTCTATTTTGTGCCCACAGCAATGGTTGCACTAGGTTCACAATTAGAATATTTTTTTTCTGGGTTGTCAGATGTCTTCAATTGCATTATATCTGCACGAACACAGTAACTCACTTTCATGGCAGGCAATGTATATTGCTTTTGTGTATCATCACACTGTAGTAAGATGTTCTATTTTGTGCCCACAGCAATGGTTGCACTAGGTTCACAATTAGAATATTTTTTTTCTGGGTTGTCAGATGTCTTCAATTGCATTATATCTGCACGAACACAGTAACTCACTTTCATGGCAGGCAATGTATATTGCTTTTGTGTATCATCACACTGTAGTAAGATGTTCTATTTTGTGCCCACATCAATGGTTGCACTAGGTTCACAATTAGAATATTTTTTTCTGGGTTGTCAGATGTCTTCAATTGCATTATATCTGCACGAACACAGTAATTCACTTTCATGGCAGGCAGTGCGTTGTTGAAGCTCCAGCTGGAAATATTTTCCTAAGGAGTGGTGCAACTTCCAGGTTCTGGAGCCGGCATTGGCGGCGTGTGAACAGCTGTCGAGCAGGCTTGCCCCTGCTGACAGATCAGTTCACCTCCTCAATTGTCTGCAACTTGCTCAGGCTGGGCTGGCTGTGCTCGAAATGACGGAACCATGGCTGGAAGAGCTTGAGGCACGCCAGAAGCCCCACATCGACTGCCTCAGTACGTGAGCATTTTATAATTTTACCTGAAGCATTGTAAAAACCTAACAAATTCATCTCTTCTAGCCGGTCAAAAAGCTTGCCACAAGGGGCCTCAACTAGTGCGCAATTGAGGCCCAATGGCTTGATCAGGCCAAGTTTCAATGGCTTGATTTCAAGCACATCGAAATTTGTTCAGTGTGCTTGCTATGTGCTCACTCACGTAGTGCACCTTAGTTCTGCATCAACATATGATTCCCACTAGTTTTGAACACTGCTCTATTCAAACAAATTATGGATTCTGGTGGAGTTTGAATTAAGCATACTCAACTGTATAAACACAAACATCATATTGTCTGTTTGCATTCTCCATGTCTTAATCGTAAAAGTCGGCTTGATATTCTCGCCTCGGGAAGTTGCAGCTCGGCACCGGCCTGTTAGTATTCTCTGCACACTTGGGCACAGAATCTTCACACAGCCAGTGAGAATGTATGCGAGATTCATGTGTGGAGCAGTACCATGGTGCTGTACTACACGCACCTCTTTCTCTGTTCCTGTGTGCTTTGCCATACTTTAACCCTTTCATACGCCAATTATTTCTGTTGATTAAAATCTTACTTTCACTGAATTTCTCATACCTTCAGAATCATAGAAAGTGTACAGCTGCAAAATAGATTAAGAATTTTCTATTCTTTAGTGAGCGTTGTGAAGTTTACAGAATGCTGAATCCATGCAAGAACTCACTGTGGCCACTTCAGATATGAGATTATCAACTACACTCGAACCTTGTTATAGCAAAGTTGAAAGAAAGGGAAGCCAAAATTACTTTGTTATATTCATTACTTTGTTATATTCATTACTTTGTTATATCAACTGTTGCTCTTTACTGCAGTATATACCCAGTGGTGTGCACAACATTAAACATGCAAAGAAGACTACGACTCCGTGACCTGCCGAACTGCTACGCGGCTACGTATGCAATGAAATTCTGATAAAGCAACAGCAAAGACTCTCCGGCATGTGCAGCGCGCAACATTTTAGCACCTGATGCAACAGCCTTTACGATAGTGTCCTTATGTTCCAATGTGATGGTCTTTCACTTCTGCTTTCCACCTGATTCGCTCATATCGTCGTGAAACCGGCGAATAAGTGAACAGCTAGCACACTGCGATGCGAAGTCCATCGTCTTCGAGCAGCACATGGCACACAACACTGTGCACCGACTACGCTGCTGGGGCGATATTCTCTGGCCACCTCCATGACTTTCGGAGATAGTTTCACTTTCACGTGATGTCGTGAACCCGTCAAAGTGTATGGCTGACAGAGTGTGGCACAGCACCAGAAATGCTGTCAGCCAATGGCCGGCCATATATGCGGTTGTGTTCAGTCCGTGAAAGTGAAACTAGCTGATCCACCGCTGTCTCGTGGTCCCGTGGCAGATTTAACTCCGTCTGCTGCGTGAGCGCGCCAACTTGGCTTGGCCGGCTCATGCTGATTTCATGCAATGTCGGAGGCCACGTCCAGCTACATCAGCAAGTGTGGCTCTCTGCAGTGAGAGAAAGAGAAGTGGAGGCACTGGTTTATTGGAATGCCGCGTGCAAGCATCATCACGGATATGTGGCATGGCGCAGCTAGGCGTGGCCTACGAGATCTCGGAGGGTGCGCCTTACGGCCTAGCTTTGCCAGCTACATGCCGCAGCATGAGAGAAGTGCGATAAGAAAAGAAGTGCTGCTTGTGTGCAGCAACCATGCGCGTGACTTCGTGCAGCGGTGAGAAAGGCCAGTGTTGCTTGACGGTGTATTCTACGCGGGGATTTTGAACTGCCATGCCGGGGGGGGGAGCGAGTGCGGAGACCAGCGGAAAGCAATATGCTCGGTGCACAACAGTCGGTACTTTTGGTTTTGGAGACAAATATAGTTTGTTATATCCATTTGCAGAACAATTTTACTTCGTTAGAACGAGGTTTTAAATACAAAAATCTCTATAGGGATTTCAAGGGGAATTAGATTTACTTTTCGTTACATCTAGGGATGGGTGAATATTCGATATTGTCAAATATTTGATCGAATAATTCTATATTCATTATTCACTTCGATTCGAATTCAGGTATTCTATATTTTCGAATTATTCGGCGCTCCTGAATAGGCAACCAGAAGCCACGGACGGCCGGTACACATCTCGGAGGCTATGCTTCACTTCGTGGATGCCATACATCAACCATAAATCTCGAAGGCTATACGTTTTTGCATTAAAGAACCGGAATTGTGCGACGAAAAAAGGTAGAAACGGCGCTAGCGTACAACTGAAACAAAGCGGCGGAGTCCGCATCGCTATAGTCATCAGCGAAAATCGTTCGTGAATGATAGCAACAACGAAATGCTTCATGCCTATTTGTGCCTTCATTGTGTTTACCGCCACGCATAAGAACACGTTGGCCGCGGGATTTCATGGTCTCCATCCATGATCGTTTCGATAGGTGCCACGATTTCTTCTGCAGCGGTTGCGGCAAAAAGTAGTTTCGTTTTGACTCAGTACACACGTCGGCCGCATGCCTAGAAATCTGCCTAGTGGCCATCCATGATCGCATAGATGGCGACTGCGATTTCGTCTGCAGTTGTTGCAGCGAACGGTAGTTTCGTTCTGACTCTGTGCCTGCGTCGGCCACGTGCCTTAAGCATCGCAAAGTCGCCGTTCATAATCGCGTCGATAGCGGCCGCGGTTGCGACAAACCGTTGTTTAGGTTTGACTTGGTGCAAAGCTGTCAAGGATGAAGAGCACCAGCTACATCGCGATTGACGTGCGATCTGTTGGCGGTCAACTTACTGGCGAAAAAATCATCGGGATGTGCGCACAGTAGTGCAAAGCGTGTCGCAAATGATAGCGCGTGCCGCGGCCGTGCTGTGAAGGAAGTCGCGAGGCCTCGATCGCCGCTGCGAGAGCCAATCAGTCACGAGATGACGAGAATTGCAGCTTCCGCACTACTTTTGTGCAAAATTATAAATAGCAAAAGGATTTGCTTATTCATTACACTAACAAAATCGTGCTGTCGTACTAGTAAGCATTTGCTTGTTGTTTTCTGGATACCCTGATAATTCGGCATTCGGGTAATTCTGACATTTTTTTTTCGGTCCCGTGAAATTCGAATTAACTAGGTTTTACTGTAATATATGATATATACTGTTCGAACTATTCGATTCGAAATTATTCCACCAAATCACTATTCGCTTCGAATTCGCTTCGAACCTCAAATTCACTATTCACCCATCCCTAGTTATATCCATTATTTCGTTATATCCTGTCTCGTTATAACGAGGTTCAGGTGTATTTCATGTCTAGTGAGCTTGAAATGCACCTATCCAGCCACTTAATAATCATGTCTGGTGCAACACATTGTGAAAAACAATGAAAGAAGTGAACCTTCCACATCAGGGTGCGTACATGTCCTTGAAATCCTTGAAAACCTTTGAAATTGAAAAGTGCGTTTTCAAGGCCCTTGAAAGTCCTGGAATTTTTTTCCTTCCTTGAAAATCCTTGAATTTCATGAGCAATGCACTTTGATATCGGCATTGCGACCTCCTTTCTCTGGTAGATCGGCGTTGGTCTGACAAACTCCCTATTTCAAAAACAATACGCCGGCGCGAGCACACATGGTTCCGTTTTGCAGAACTGCGTGGAAAAAATAAAAGGCTTTACTGCGTCAGACCGCGAACGGAGCGAGAGACCCATGCCACGCTTCGGTGCTGGCTCGGCTGGCAGTGTTTACGCTGCTTTCCTCACCCTACTGTACGTTTCACACCACGCCCTTCGGTCTGCCTTGTCCCACTTTCACTCTTGCGCGCGAGGTGAAGCTAGTGAAGCTAAAGAGAGCTATAGTGGAGCAACTTTACCACTGGTGCACGGTGCCTTTGGGTCGAGGTTTGTTATAATATTATTTATGATAATATAGTATAAGTGCAATAACATTATGCTGAATGTTTTGGAAATGGTTGATAAACCAACTCAGCTAATACTGCAGAAGCCTGAGCAGCTGTTGTGAGTGTTCATTGCGTTAAGTTTTAATATTGCGGACTTGAGAAATGATCAAGGGACAAAACATGTTTTACAAAATTGCAGTATTCATCTATTTTGTATAATATAATGGATGTGTAGCAAGAATGGTTTGGGAATGTTCGGTAAACTTGCCCAGTTAATACTGGGGAAGTCAGAGTAGCTGTTGGAAACATTGTTTTGTGAACTTTTTTTTGGTATTGTTGTGAACTTTCAAAATGATCAGGGCTAGACATTATTAACATCATTGGGATATACATTTATTTCTTTTTATTTTAGTGCAATAACCATAGGCTAAATATTTTGAATATTTTTTGTTAACATTACCCAGCCTATACTGGAGAAATCTCAGCCGCTGTTGTAAGCATTCATGTTGTGTTGTGATCTTGAGAAGTTATCAAGGCTAGACATTTTTATTATAATTGTGATATACATTTATTTATTGTAAGTGCAATAAAACAGCATTTTTGGAAATGTTAAGAGTAAAGAAATCCTACTTTGGATGCCGCTGTGAGTCCTTGAAAAACCGGTGACAGGTCCTGGAAAGTCCTGGAATATCCTTGAATTTTTGCCTTGGAAAACTGTACGAACCCTGTACATACAACGACATACATCAAGCAAGGACACCCAGTCGTCCACCTTCCCACTCATTTTACTAAAACATTTTGCACACGTTATTTAAACTTGCAGCACAATTCCAATCAGAAGTGTTTGAAGATGTATGCAACGCATTTTAAATACCATTACTTTCATCAGTGCTTTTGCTGTTGATGCACTAATCTTGTTGTACGCAATTGTGTACACAGCTCCTTAAAGGGTTAACAGGACAGATGGTCACAGCAAGATAGAGGCTTGAAATGATCAACAGTTGTCAAGCTAGGGATGTGGCTGAAGCCAATGCTTTGTCACAGGGACAAAACAAGTCCCTTGTTGTAACTTGAATTCCGGCAACGTCCCTCGTTCGGCCACTGCTGATTGATTGCTGTACCCTCTTATGCGTCATCGAGTGCAACCACACGTCCCTGACACCACATGCACGGTGCCAAAAGACTTTCTCTCCCTCCCATGCATGGCCCCGCAGTTGAGGAACAACTGGAGCACTTTGTGAGTCGGCTGGGCAGTGCCTTGGCCGAGGACCCATCTCGCAGTGGCAGCATTGTGCCGCTGCCAGAGCCACTGTCGCTGCAAGCGCTGAGCCAGGGCCTGGCCGAGCTGTGCGAGCAGCCAGAGACCTGGGGCACGCTGCCGCCGCTGGCGCTGCTGGTGGGGCGCCAGCGGCAGCAGACAGTGCGCCGTGCTGCCCTGGACAAGCTGTGGCACCGCTACGCCCAGCTGCACATGCGGGTCTACGCTGCTTCAGATAGGGACCTGGCCGAGAGGCTGTCCCTGGCACCAGACACCCTACGGGAGGCACTGCTGCTGCCGCCCCTCACCCAGCAGGAAGAGGAACAAGATGGCGGAGGAGGCCAGGAGGCTTCGTCATCCACGTAGTTACTGCCGCCTCTCCTTGTGTCATGATTGACAATGGTTCTTGTGACTGAGGAATAGCTCTCTGTTGGTTTTGATCCCACCAGGTCAGTCAGTTGCTTTGTGGCTTGTGGATTGGGCTACACTTCACAAAAGTTGGCACGTGGGCTTGTTGGTATCCGTAATAATTAACTGTACAGAGTGGAAAGGACAGGGCCAAAGCAGAGGGGACAAAGAACAGTGCTGATTGTCATCCCCTCTGCCTTCGTCCTATCCTTTCCGCACTGTGAAGTAAATTATGCCAAGCTTCACTTTGATAGGTGTCAGTATTAAGTTTATGTCCATTATTCTTCCCATGGCCCCGTGGTAGGGTTGGTGTCTTGTAGTGCGCTCAGTTTTACTCTGATGACAAGTGTGCTGCACTAGCTAGTAGCAGCACCTGCATAGTGTGTGACCAGACACATCCAACCAGGAAACCATGCTTGGAACTAGGGACTTGCAATGTGCACTACACTGAAGGAGCACTGGTCATTGCAAAACGTGGAGCACCCTGGACACCTCCTGGCATCTGACAAAACCCGTGCCCACAGCGTGCCACTGACTGCTTAGGATGCTGCTACCAGTAGCACAAGCATGCCACCGATGAAGGGATCATAATTTTAAAAGTCGCAGTAGATACAGCAGAGAAACTAAAGTTGGAATGACGCTAATAATGTTAGGGTTTCCAGTGGTGGGTTCGTGAAAGTTGAAATAAATTTCGGCAAACTTATTTTGTTAAAAGTTGTGTTATTGCTACAGAATTCAAGCACTCCTCATAGCAAATTGTGTACTTGTAAGCACATGCGAACACAGCTTGACATTACAAGGTGCACAGACAGCCTCGGAAGTTTTTTTGTGCAGTGTGTGATATCGCAGTGTACAGAGGCTACCAGGTGCACTGCTGTTGAGGACCCTTAATGCTGTCTCTTCCTAATGTTATACACTGAGTGTATGGAAGTGAGCAGCTAAAAATCATATCTCTGCAATGGCTTTGTTTTGTTTCTCATGAATGTTGTAGATTATTCCATGAGAGTTATACACAAAGACCAAAAATGTATTGCACCATTTTGTTCACTGTACAAAAGAAAGTCATCAAGAGTAAGGTACAAGCTCCACTGTTTGGTGCCCCATGGCCTCTCTTTCGGCGCGTCACACGGTGCAGGCATCAGGTGTCACGACGGCTGTTGCTTGTTCCATGAACTAAGGAGCATCCTGCAGTGTTACAGTAAGAATGCAGGTGCTTTAAAAGATGGAATATGGAGAGATAATGTCATATGGTACATTGTGTGTTCTCATTTTTTTATTGCGATAGCAATTATATGGACACTTGAACCGGATTTCTGCCGTCGGCGTCGCCGCCATCGTCGCCGTCGCCGTCGCCGTGAGGTTCCCTATAGATAAAATCTTCGCCGCGCGCCGTATGCCCGAGAGGAAGCGTGCGGGGACGCGCGCTATCACGGAGAGCGAACGCACTCAATCTCCCACGCGCAAGCAAGGAAGCGGAAAGCCAGCGCCGGAGGGAGCAGGGGGGGGCACTTCTCTGCCAACAACCGCGCTCGTCGCTCGTCCGCACAGTCTCTTATCTCTCCCACGCGCAAGCAAGGAAGCGGTAAGCCAGCGCCGGAAGGAGTTGGGGGGGTGGGGAGGGGGGGCGCACTTCTCTGCCAACAACCGCGCTCGTCGCTCGCTCGCACCGTCTCTTATCTCCACACGGCATTCGCCGCTCAGTTTCCGTTGAAGCGATAGACCGCACATACCTTCGCCCGCTGCGGCGTATGCTTGCTGCCAGCGTTTTGACAGTCGTTGTCTGCTGTCATTCAGTGTGATCTCTTCGTGTTTGTGCGCGCTCACACCACGCTTGTTCATTCAGTTCGTAATAGTCGGGCCACATTTTCCAACGCACGCTACACACGCAATGCTGCCCGGATCGGCAGTGCAGCGCTAAAGGTGTGTCCCTTCGCACGCGCTGCCCACGGGAAGCGCTTCTCATCAACACCACCGTTTCACACGCGCCTTCTCGTGGTCGTCGAGTCTCTCTTCATGTCGGTCTACTTACGCCGCAGCACACCTGCTTACTTAATCAGCTCATGTTTACTACAATTCATATTGCTACCAAAGCCGCTCACCTTACTTCGTATGACATTGCTGTGTTGCTATCGCATTCATTGCTTCGCCCTTCGGGCGAAACTGTAACCTTTTTCCTGCACATATTGCAATCTTTTTGCATATTTCAGTTGGACTTCCTCTTTCAGTTTTGTCATCTTTCTGATTTCGTGTTTAACTGTGCTGTACAGGGATTCAGTGGTGCCATGTATCTTGTTTAATTCTGTTCTAAGTGCCATAATTTATCTTTCATCCCATTTCTTCACTGTTTCAGTTGAAGATGGCCTAGTTGGAATATGATGAAAGACTACAAGCCCACTCAATTGGACAGCACGTGACATTTCTGTCTCATGCTTCTGGAGGAAAGCATTCTTGCCTCCTCCTCATGCAGTGAAACGCGTTCATAATGAACTTGATAGTTCTGTGAAAAGTGGTCGTTGTATCAGTAGTTTGTTCTACGTGAACTCTCCCTTCATAACTCTTAAAAATGAATGGCACTGAAGCTGGAATCAGCAGTTACAATTCAGCATCACTTTGGTGCAAAATTGAATTTTCAATATCGTCATATTTGTTCCCAGCACTGTCTTATCTAGCTACAAATTTCCTTTAAAAGTATGATGTAAAGAACAAAATGCGGTGGTGTTGTTCTTTCAAGATGCCTCCCGGCCAGTTCCAATCACCTGCCATTTCAATACTTGAGTGCAGCCACCACCATTATTTGTTTGAGAGCTTGTGATGTATTTTAAGTCAGAGGGGCACAAGTGGATTCTGCATACAACAGCGAAGCATTCTAGTGGACTGAAAGCGGAAACTACTGTGGCATGCCAGCATTTTGCAAAGGTATTGTCATTGCAGCCTAGGCTGCAGCATCTGCCACTCTCACGCCAAGAGCCATAAAGTTACGTTTTCTACGTCACTTCTGCCAAAAAAAAGTACAAAGTTCGAAGGATAGAAAGCCGTCGCTAACCATCACTAGCAATGATGTAAACAAAGTGTCCACGAACTGTGATCTCCCAATAACGACATAGTAACCGGCGACTATTTGTAACTTCGCATGGGAGCGGCGCATCATGCCGCATTCACGCCGACTTGGGCCACGGGAATGTCAGCAGCAATGATAAGGTAACACTTGTGCGTCAGTTGGTCCAAACCGTCCAATTAGGCGTAGTGCACGCAGTTCCGCGTGGAGAACTGCACAAAGAGTGCCACAACCGTACACTGTACAGCCTTGCCCTGAAGCACTCTGGAGACGTGCCTTGAAAGTCCTGGCTTTCAAGGATTCTGAAATTCCTCGAGGATTCTGAAATCCACCCGCGGTGCTCGCTCATCTAGGCAATTATATGTGCGCTGCCATGCACCCAGTTGGTCATGCTTTTGGGCTTCGGAAATTCGCATGCACCCTCCTTTTATCGCGACCGAGTTTGAAGTGTTAGTTGTAACATTACGGCGCTTTTCAAAATGTTCATTATATCTGGATGCAGTTTCCATAGGCAGTTTCAAATGCAGTGAAATGTGGTCATTATAGCTGATAATTCGTTATATCTGGGATCATTGTAAGTGGGTTCGACTGTAGTTAAATCACACTGATCTGCTGTGACATGGATTCAAAAACACAAGGTAATCATGTAGTCAAGTGCGTGAATACCTTCCTTCCTTCAAAGTTGAAATCCAAGGGGATCCAGAGAGTGGTGAGAGTTAGCGGCCTGTAAGGACTAGAGACTGATAAAGGTTAGGGCCTCATTCAAGTGCCTTGACCCAGCACTGGACTGAAGCTTCACCTTTATTCACCTCTAGGCACTTCCCAAGTTGGCATCCTTCAAAATAGTGTGCCATGCACAGTGAATTCTTCCGTGTACCAAAAATGCTCTCCTTTTGAGAGCAATCATATTGCACCAGAGTATTTAACGTAATGAATTTCCCATGTGCATTCACTTGAAAGCAAACATGTAAATGTTTAATTACCATCAAGCATTGATATTGCAAAATTTGCACAGAATTGTTTCATTTCTCTATCCTATTGACGCCAACATTTTCTTCCCATTAAGGCAGCGCAAGATGAATGGGTACCAAGGCTATGCATTTCATCATTACCAGTGTGAGCGCTCAGGCTTTGTGCTAGCCGAAAGCAATGAATGTGGCATGGAGGGTGCTGTTGATCAGCATTTTTCACAGCACCACCTGGACAGCAGAACAGGCCTATGGCTACTAGAAGAGGGGCACAAATCAATACACATGCACAGATAAAGCACAGGCAGGATGAGCACTCATCCCATCTATGCTTCATCTGTGCATGTGTTAATTTGCACCCTTGTTCCACTATAGCTGTGTTTCACCAACTAGCCGAAGTACTGTACTCCTTGGCCTATGGCCCCTTTGAATGTTGTGTTAGACCTCTTAAAGCAATTAAATTAACATCAGTAACATTATACAGTAATCAAGGAAATGGGAGAGAGGGATTAGGCTGGCCTGTATGGACGCACATCGTGCACTTTAACGCGACAGTGCACATGCTAACAGGGTAAGGCAGTTGTTGGGCTAATGGGTCTGCAGCGTGCCGTTCATATATAGTGCAGTATATTTATGATTTTCAAGCTAAAGGGGCCTAATATATTAAGGGTGTCCCACGTGACTTATGGCAAAATTTTAAAATATGCGATTGCCATGTAGCTTGACATCTAGAACCAAGGTAATGTTGTTTGTTGTCACTTGAAGCAAGTCAGACTATTTCTTGTATTTTGCCTAATTACAGAGTTATTTATAATAAATAATTAACTTCTCAAATATTATAATCAGAGCAAAATAGTCAGTCCGGAAATTGTAGGCCATCAACAAAAATTTCCATCTTTCTGCTGCTCTATACGTGCTACATAAAACTTTTCCCGAGCCTGAAAGAAAGCCCCCGAAACGGGAAAAAGTGTAGCATGACTAGTCGCGCGGCACTTTTCGCGGGCTTCTTTCAGGCTTGAAAAGTTTTTTATAACGCGTGTTGTAGCACATGGGCGTAGCATTTTGGCGGGAATATTTTGACGTGCCCACTCAGTGAGAATCATTGCGGCACAAGACACCGACGCGCGTCAAACTGGTGAGGACCTAGTGGCCCAAGGCGCACTTTGTTGCTTGTCTATTGCGCAGTTTTTGATGACAGCGACGGGAAACCGAAACGAAATTGAGCTAGTCGGTGATGGCACAATACGATGCCACTAGAGCAAAACATTATGCTCACTTCATGCCGCCTGCAGCAGGGAATGGTGGCACATTTGGGTTATCACCCATAGAGTACCTCGATATCCTCTTTGCCCGCCGCTCCATACAGAGCGGGGGAGGAGGTGCGTATTGAGGCACCCTAGTTGCCTAGCTATTAAAAGCGGGCAGTACGCTTTCAACAGCACTATGCCACACATGCTGTGAAACAGATAGGTGAAGATGCTTATCCCAATAGGGTAGGCAGTGACAGATGTGCGACAACCCGCGAGGATATTTTTGCTGGTACCTGAAGAGGAAACTAGGTGCGTGCCGGCATTTTCATGTGACATGGGCTGGCAAATACTGGGAGTAGCCTACTTCTCTCGATCGCGGGTGCCTCGCAGATTTTCTTGTTCACGTGATATTTAGTGGCCGGATAATGTGTCGCACAATTGCAGTTTGCCATTGTACTGAACGTTGGTGTCAAAAAATAGTGTTTTTCTAGAACACATTAATCAATAAAAGGAAGCGTAACTTCATTGGGTCATTTTTTTGTGTGTTCTCGACCGCAAATGCTGACGCCAAAAATTCGTGTAAGAAATAGGATTGAATAGAGAAGTTTTTACTTTATATATAAAATTTCTAAGAGTATGGTGTCTCAATGGGTGCATGGAGAGCGTGCCCACCCAGGGCTAACTTGTACACATGTCTGCTCAAAGCATCATGATGATGCTTTTCACATGTGAGGGGGGCAGTAGGAGAGGAGGAGCCTGCCACCGCCTTCCTCTTCCCCCTGGACTGTGCAGTGCGAGAGCGACGGGCTCTTTACATGCTGTGAGGCCTGGCAATAATCTAGGAAATCCGAAGGTTTTGCTCACTTTTATCGCAGATTTGGAAAGTCGCTTTCTGATTGCTTTAGCAGATTATCATGTCTTCGACAGCATCACTGCCATTTGTTGAGACTTACGTCGAGCAGAAGCCGATGAAGACCATGACAGTGTCGCTTTGTTTTGCTTAGTAATAAGCTAGTAATACTAAAAAGTTTAAATGGGAAGGCTCAACATGGTTGGCTGGTACAACCTGATCGTGCCATACCTTTGTCCCGCACTGTGATAAACGCATATGTTCATTATCACATGGTCTCTTTAGGCCATTTTTGATATGTTCGTGGCCAATCCCTGAGAAGGTGTGCCATGGCACACCTTATACCTGGTTGCTTGACAGCTTTAAATACACTTCTCAATTTCACAAAGTTTGCCTTCAGATGAATAGGATTTCTAGGTGCAAGAAGACAGCACGTAAACTTGCATCTTACTAGTTGACCTATTTCTTTGTAAAAGTATACCTGTGGGCTAAATATGGAGGACTTTTTTGCAGCGCACACAAACAAGGGCACACAAATGTTCTGCGTTTCTTTCTGGGCTGAAAAGCATGCAATCAGTCCAGAATATGCAGTGTGTGCTATGTGTAGGAGTACCTGTACCACATGTGATCTATGCATGCGCCCACTTTGTATACAATTTTCTTTGTAAAAGTACTTGCTCTGTTACTGTGAACTAGTAAGGAAAAGCATTGACACCAAACAGTCCTTACTGCATCACTGCAAACATTTATTATCAAGAAAACAATTACGTTGCAACTTCACGTTTAACTGGCATATTTATTTCTCTCGCACGCTTAAAAGAAGTATGTATCGAAAGGTAGGTTTGCCCATGGAAAAATTGTGTTTTCCTATCTTGGCACTACATGGCAACGTAGCATTGCAGTAATCCGTGTGTTTTATTTATTTGCTACCATGTAACCACAGGACACTTTGTGTAAAACTGTATTCCAGGATGGATGCCCTACTAAGTGATAGTATTGGCAAAATTGATCTCGCCTCAGGTAGCGATATGCTGCTTAATATTTTTTTTAACACAGTCCCTGTGCACATAGGCACAAAAGCATAAATAATGATTAAAAAAAACATTCAAGAAGTGAGCAGCTTCAGCAAATGGAAAGTAGCCAAGCACCGCTGCAGCTGGTCACACAGCCTGCATGGTGATTGAACCCAGCCAGATACCTAGATGATGCCACTTGTTCTTGATGGTGGGGCCCACAGCACTCTTCGTGAACATTTCTATAGACCAGAATATTTTAGTTGCACAGCCGTTTAGGGAAAGTGCACTTTATATCGATCCCTGTGGTTAGCTGGTGGCGCAGCTAGCTCACACTAGTTTGCAGATTTGATCGTTTGATGATGGGGCAGCTGACGACCAAGCCATGGCGAGCGAACACTGATGGCAAGCACATGATAAGAACGGGCTAAGTGTTTTTCTTTCCACACGCTCCCGCAGTCCCTGTCAAAAGATGGCTGCCCCCTAGAAGCGCTGCAAAGTCTGGTTTATATTTAAAGTACTGTGTGTGCACATGCATGTATATGTTATTTATTTACACGCACTCTTCAGTCTATTTAGCCGGAAAGACAACCTTCTAGGGAAGGGGAGGAGCATCCTGGGACGGTTGACATCGGCCAAGAACAATGTGCGATGCATCACTGATGCAGACTAGGGGTTCTGAGAGAAAGCAAAATTTCTTGGCGACTCAGACCGACGATCTGAAGCTGGAGAATGCTCTGCAATCTTTGCAATTCTAAGTCGGAACTACATTCTTCAGTTTCAGGTTACATGTCAAGGCATTGAATAAATTTGGTCTTTCACAGAATGGGCTGGTCCGTGTAATTGTGACCACAGGCAAATGTATATAGACAGACAACTGGCAGCTTATGTATGTGTGGGAGGCCCTCTCGCTTTTTATTTTGGTAGCAATTATGGACACTCCAAGCAGATTTCTGCCGTCGGCGTCGCCGTGATGTTCCGTATAAAGTCCAAGGGTTAAGAAATCGCCGCGCGTTGTATGCTGTATGTGCGAGTGAAAGCATGCGATGGCGAACCAGCAATCGCGGCTCGCGCACGCAAGGCCGAGAAGCGCGCAGTCTTCCAGTCGCGCACAACGCTTTGGAGGGAGGGTAGGGAGGTGGCCTCGGCGTGCTCCCGCGCGCAGTCTTGCGCCCAGCGCCCGCCCGTCGCTTGAATGCATCTGCGGCGGGGGAAGGGTCCGCCCTCACTGTCTTTTCGCGCTAATGGTGAATTTTGGAGGGAGGGCGCCGGGTGCGGAGTCGGGGAGCGGTGGAGGCACACTCGACCCGCCACCGCGCATTCGGAGAGCATGGGAGGGGGACTTGTGAGGAGAAATGCGACTAAAGCCGCGTCCCACCATTCTCTGCAGGAGAGCGGCAAAACACGCTTCCGTAATCTGTCGCTTAACGCTGTCACCGTTTGCGGCCACGTACTACATACTTCTGTGCAGCGCCGGCATTCCTCAACTCCGCCCGAAGATCATCTCAAGGGGGGGGGGGGGGTCAGCAAGGCGAAGACGCTTTGCTGCCGCTGTCCCCCGGCAGGGCAAGGCGCTAGAAATGCGTTGTCGCTAAATCGCTGCGAAGCCCCGTATCGCGTCAAAATCAGCAGTGTCAAAACACAAGGGGGGGGGGGGGGGGTATGGGAGGGGGCGCGCGTTGTTAAAGCCCTCGCGTTGTGCGCCGCGAGCGCCCGCCCTTGCGACTGTGTCTTGAATGCCATCTGCGGCGGGGGAAGGGTCCGCCCTCACTGTCTTTTCGCGACTAAGATAGCGTTCATGCGAGCGCTGGCACGAAGCTCAATTCGCTCGCTCCTGCTGCGCTGACTCACTCCAGCGCTTTGACAGTTTCCGCGGTCAGCGAGAGATATGCGTTCAGGTTCGCTTCGCGCGTGACACCGCGCTTGTTAATTTAGTTCGTATGCCTATGTTTACAAGTTCATACGGATGATAAAATCCTTACTTATTATAGCTTTCCACTAATTTGTTTCGCTATCGATGCTTCGGCTTTCGGACGAAACTGCGACTCACGAGGAAATTGCGTACTGGAGAGTTCTCGAACCCCCAGATGGAGTTTGTTTACTCTGATTCAAACCACAAAAAAAAAAATCTGCCCTTCCCCTGTCGAGAAAAGGGGTAAACGAAGCTTGTTACCCGCCGGGGTGGCTCAGTCAGCTAAGGCGTTGCGCTGCTGAGCTCGAGGTAGCGGGATCGAATCCCGGCCGCGGCGGCCGCATTTCAATGGAGGCGAAATGCAAAAAAGACCGTGTGCTTGGGTTGTAGTGCACGTTAAAGAACCCCAGGTGATCAAAATTAATCCGGAGCCCTCCACTACGGCGTGCCTCATAATCAGAACTGGTTTTGGCAGGTAAAACCCCCGAAGATATTAAACGAAGCTTGTCGTGCGTGTATCTGACCTTCGTGGTGATTTTCTTTCTTATCCTCTCTCTTTCTCTATCTTTCTCTCTCCTTCATTCTCTCTATCGTTCTCTTTTTCTCTATTTTTCTCTCCTTTCTCTTTCCCTCTCTTTCTTCCTTTTTCTCTTTCTCTGACCTTCGGGGCGATTTTCTTTCTTTCCCTCTCTCTTTCCTCCTCTCATTCTTTCTTGCTCTCTCTCTCTTGCTTTTTGTCCCTGGTATGTGCCAATGAGCTTAGACCCTTTCTGCACTATTGCCAGGATCGGCCCACTTTTCAGCGTGACACCACCACCACCGCTGAAACTTGTTAGCTTCGCTTAAAAAATACACTATAAAAAAGTACACCTTGTGGGCCTTGTCCCCTCGCAACAATCGTCATCTGTCTTGCGTAATTTTGCGCGACTCTCTTTGACGCTGCACGCCCAGTACTTCCAGGTCAAAATGATACGCACGGCATCAGCGTTACATAGCACTGTTGACAGGAAAGTAGCGAGCACGGAATTTTCCGGAAGGGAAACTCAAGCTAGGCATATTATTATTGTTTGGGAACAAGATACGCCTCAATGGGTCTAAATTTTTCTTGAAGTGTAAGCATGCTTTTTTTAGCGTGCGTCTTCTCCTCTAGCCCGGCCGTGGCTGCGCGAGGTTGTCCGCACAGCTGAGTGCATACGCGGCCCATTCGCCGTATCTTGGAGGTAGTCTGTGGCGGGGGCAAAGTTTGAGCAAGCCGAGATGGCTGGTTGCTTCATGCGCGCGTAGTATTGGAGATCGCATAATCTCAAGCTTCGGATACACGTTGAAGCGAGAGGCAGCAAGAGGCATTCGCTCTCCTCTGTTTGCCCTCCTTCATCACGCCAGCGTTGGGACAGCGCAGTCATCGAGTGAGATCTGTTCATGTTGACCTGTGCGCGCGTTGCACCATGCTTAACTTAATAAGGATGTTTACTGTAATTTGTACTGTCGATAACACTATATATAAACCTTCTTGTAAGCTTGCTTAATATTTTTCTATCGCTATGATTTATGATTTTTATGGTATTGCGGTATTCAACAACCTTCGTAAAAAATAATAGCCTCAGTAAAAAAAAATCTCCCCGCTTTAGTACAACTCGTTGTATTTATACAACTAAATCCATCAAATTTGGTGCAGTGAATGCCGAACAAAACGATTTCTCCCTTTCCCATGTGGTTAGTAGTTCCCAAGTTAAAGCTTCCTCTGAAGTCGCTGTGTACCGTGTTTTGTCCGATGAAGTTGTTATTGAAAGTGATCGCGCCTTCGGTATAATGTGGAAAAAAAAAAGGTGAGCTCGTGTTCTTATGCAGTCATTTTGAGGTATATTCTACTTAATATGGCAAACCATATTTCAAGAACAACTTTGTGATCTGTCACAGGTTATCGACGTAACGTACAGCTCGCTTTTGAGCAATGCCGGGCACGAATCACCAAGAAGCCCTGTTTTTAGTTCTGCAAAATACCCTATTTGAGACTTATCTCATGTACCGCTGATACGTACGCGCATGCCGTTCGTGACTTGAAAGTGCAGGGAGAGCGCAGTTAATGAAGTATGGAAATGCACGGAAGGGGATTACTGTTCGGGGACAGAAAGCAGCGGAATTTTTTTTTTTTTCTTCTTCTTCTTCTCTCCTTAGGAGTGCAGAAGAATCCATTGGGGGAGTACGAATTATAACTCTCCAAAAGGGAGTTAAAGGGACACTAAAGCAAAACAATAAATAAACTTAGACTGATAAAGTACTCTTTGAAAACTCTGCTGGCGTTAATTACACTGTAATACGTCAATTATTAGAAGAGAAAATGAAGCTCAAACTTATCTTTTTTTAATTTTGCGCGGAAGCCCGAACGTCAGCACTTCAGTGTGATGTTACGACTTCTATAGTAATTTTTCGCATTTGGGCCACGTTGGCTCAGTAAAAGTTCGCGAAACTTGCCATATTCAGTCTTCGGCTGCTTTAGAACACAATGTAGTCAATCTTTACCACTAAAGAATTAACTGAGACCTAGAAGACGCTGTCAAAATCCATGACATCACGGTGATCTGGTGGAGGAACCTCAAGGTGCGGCGTCGCCATTCACCTGTGTTTTCGTTTCTTTCTGGCTTACGAAGCGGCTTCCTGAGATAAGAGGGATGTTTTCGGTATTGTGGAAGGGTAATCTACTGATGCAGAAGAAATAATTTTCCCTTTAGTGTCCTTTTAAGCAAGCCTGTACATTTACTAGCCTCCTGAAAGGACTTGTCAGCAACTCCATTATTTCTAGCTTTTGGTTGACGTACTGCGAAAATAAAATGCAGCGACTAGACTCCCAACATTTTTTAAATTCTTTTTCCCGCGACGCTGCCGACAACATCTGCTGTACGTTTACATGATTCCGACAGAAGCGGGTCGAGTCAGAGGAGTCCGAACTCGGCAGCGTTTACGTGAACATCGTATACGTGACGTGTCGCGAGATTGTTGCGACCCAGTGGCGCACCGACGGGGGGGGATTCGGGGGTTGTAACCCCCCCCCCCCCCCCTGAGGCCCGACTTAACCCCCCCCCCCTTTTGTTTAACCCCTTTTCTTTCCTTACGCATTTGAGTACTGCAACTAAGATGTAAGACGCGCAATCGTCTGCACACTCGCAAAAAGCTCATTTTTTTGACAATTTCCCGTGAAGAAATCGAAATTAGTGCTGGTTAGATGGTATTGGCAAACTGTCAAACCCCCCCCCCCCCCCCCCCCCCTGGCAGAAATCCTGGGCGCGCTACTGTGCGACACCATTCATCGAAGCCAGATGTAAGACAACGCGTTCGGTTAGTCGCTGCCGGCTGCGAATCGCCGGCTCGATCCGTCCACGTTTACATGTGCCCTGTGGCGCGACAGATCTTGTCTGCCTTCCACAGCCACGGCGGATGCTCTGCAACAAAGCCGTCGGTGGTTGGACAAGGGGCGCCTAGAAACCCCCGTTAGAGAGAAATGCGAACCTCCATAAGCAGCCGAGCACCACGCCGGGGGACATCTCTACCCATTAGAAATCGGTGACTGGATGGTAGCTGTGACCTGCGCGACCCGCGAACGGCAGCGAAGATGGGGAGCTCCGCAAGTATATAACTGCTGACCGGCGTTTCATCACCACCGGCGCACCCTGCAATCTCGTTTCGGTCATGCTCGAGAGTCCTTTGACAGCTTATTTTGCGAGGAGGAATACATGCGTATACTGTACAGGGTGTTTTTTTTTTTTTTTTTCTAGCTGCACCAAATTTTTAAAATGAGAAAAATATAAATCTTAATTGGTCACGTTATGTTTCCCATTAGAGTGTAAGGATTCGCGGCCTCTATATACATAGCAATTTCCGCACTTACGAGCGTAATTATCGAAATTACCGTAATTAACTTTCTAGTAATCAACAATAGGTGGCTACAGCAAATGAGTACTTTGGGGCCCGTCCTCGACACTACCTATCCCAACGATGAAATTTTGAATAGTGGAGTTCATGTGGGAGCTACGCGAACAATTAGTTCCCCTTTGCAGGCTCCTTGAAACCGAAAGTGGCCGCAAAAGAGCGTCTGTGTCGTCGATGTCGCCGCCCCTCCGACTTTCGTCACGTCTCCGAGGTCACCGCTGGTCCGGCCCCGCGAGCAGCTTGCGTTATCTCCTTGCTATCTGAGGCGTTCGCAGTCGACGCTACAGACTGATATGACGCCGTGCCTGCAGTATCTAAAAGCCCAAGGAGCGGCGTTGGCGCTACAGAGCAACGTGGCGCCCGACGGAATGACGAAGTAAATTTGACAGCCCGCCGGCATTGAAACGCTAGGCCAACGCCGCAGACAGCGAGGAGATAACGCAAGCTGCTCGTGCGGCCGGACCGGCGATGACCTCAGAGACGTGACATAAGGCGGGGGGGGGGGGGGGGGGGGGGGGGGGGACATCGACGACACAGACGCTCTTTTTTGCGGGCACTTTCGGTTTCAAGGAGTCTGCCAAGGGGAACTAATTGTTCGTGTAGCTCCCACATGAACTCCACTATTCAAAATTTGATCGTTGAGATAGGTAGTGTCGAGGACGGGCCCCAAAGTACTCATTTGCTGTAGCCACCTATTGTTGATTACTAGAAAGTTAATTACCATAATTTCGATAATTACGCTCGTAAATTGTTCTGTATCTAGAGGCCGCCAATCCGTCCACTCGAATGGTAAACATAACGTGACGAAGATTTATATTTTTCTCATTTTAAAAATTTGGTGCATCTAAAAAAAAAAAAAACACCCTGTATATAGTGTGAGCGGTACTTAGAGCCTGGAATTGCCGCCTTTTTATTTCTGCGGTCCGACTGGAGTGCCCAGGCCCGCTCGATCTACTCCCGAGTTTTCACCTTCGTGCCAAAAAAAAAAAAAAACGGCCTATGACGCCTTATTTTTTCACGACTATCTCTAAATTTTGAGCGGGCGCTTAATCGGTATGTTACGGTATAGGTTGTGTACTCGAACGTTGATGTGGGACATGGTTGCTTCGGAATGTCGACAATTTACCCCCTTCAGATGCCAATTAACTGTTGGTTGAAAATTAGTTTCAATACATTTATCGCGCGTCTTCGAGGAATCGGTCATTAAAAGCATACGGGTCGAAACGGACTAATAATTCGACCGTTAAGTCACGTCGCGCGGTTGTAGAAATGAAACGCTTGAATGTCCACTGCGGGTTATGGCTTTGCTATATACTGTTGGGCTTCCTATATAGGTTATATAAAGACGGTCAGGATTCTTTTCCATCGATTCTATTCTTATCACCCGTGGCAGCGAGTGCACGGTCGATACCGGCGCGATAAGTAGGCGTGGCGGCCTTCAATCAATTAAACATTATGGGGTTTTACGTGCCAAAACCACGATTTAATAATTAGTGGGGGACTCCGAAATAAATTTTACCTCCTGGGTTTATTTGAAGCGCACCTATGTCTAAGTAAACACGAGGGTTCTTTTTTTTTTTTTTTCTCACCATCAAAATGGGGCCGCCGAGCCGGGTTCGAACTCGCGACCTCGAGCTTAGTAGCGCCGCCATAGCCACTGGGTTACAGCAGTGGGTGCACTGAACCTTGACTTAGAAAGAAAGTATACTTCATGTATGTTGATAGACAATAGGGTATTGCTCGTGCAGTTTCACTTGGGGAAAACGCCCCGCCACTCGATAAAGTTGATCTTATACAAATTATCGCTGTTGAAAACTGACAGAACTCGCCACATGGTGAACGATGCTGCGAGTATATCGGGTTGGGCCTCTTGTGAAGTCGGAGAAGCGCAGAGCAAAATTAGTGTTGAAGAAATACTCGGGAACGTGGATGAAAATAAATGGGCGACTATATAAAGTGCAGAAATATCTGTACCTGAAATGCGTGGACACAGAATGGGGGAAATTAAGAGGTCAAGAAACTTGGCAACCAAGTACAGAGCCGGTATTTTGTAGCGATGCGTTATGCTTTATTCTATACTAGTCCTATCATCTACCGCTCACGGCCGGCTGATCCCGTTGATAACCTGAGCGGACCGTCTCTCTGACCACTGACCAAGCGCGAAAAGGCATTAGCATCGGAAAGGCATCGCTACAAAATACCGGCCCAGGGTATAGTTGGAAGTGTAAATAGGCAACGAGCAGTCATCAAAAAGAAAGTGAGAGAAACAAAGACAGTGAATTGGACGCAAATAATGGAAACGAAAAAAAAAAATGTCATGGAGATTTGCAAGAATGGCAAGAAATAAGAAAGGAAAATCTGTACGATTAAGCAAAAGGTAGTGCCTTTCTATTGAGGGCCAGGCTGGTTGCCTAAGGACCAAAACATACCGGAGCAAATATTCGCAACAGGATGAAGCATGCTTCTGCTGCAGCAAAAATCCGGAGACAACTCGGCCTAATGCGAAGGTATGCACTCGCCGAGACCAGTTGGTAACGTCCACGTTCCAGAAGCGCTTGGGAGCGGATGGAAGCATTAACAGGTCAGCAGTGGAGATAAGCAAGAGACGTTTAGGGTATTGCTGGGAAACAACGCAGGGGGGAGACTGATAGGACCGGATCCGTTACAGGCATAGGCAGGCGCGGATCCAGGGGGGATGTCCGGATGTCCTGACCCCCCCCCTCAGATTTCTGCATCGCCCCCTCGCTGACAGGGGGATGGCCCTGTCGCAAAAAACAAAAAAAAATATGGCCACCAGCATTCTTCAAAAGTATTTTTGGCGGGTACCAGTGGTATCAGCCATGTAGAAATAAAGCTAGCTCGCTCACAAGCTTAGTTGTATTCGGTAGGAGTGTGCATGGTGTCGCGAAGTTGCCGTAGTTATTTTTTCTCATGAACACCTTGGACTTCCTGGCGCCTGCGATGCCTTACTCGTCCCGTCGGTGGCGTTGAATGAACGAGGGGACGTCCCTTTTGCCAAGCACGCCGAGGTCCGCTCGAGCGCCTTCGCGCCTGATTAACTTAGTTTCCCCTTGGGGTGTCAACGGTTGCCTCATTGACTGTCATCGGTTCCACGACCAACCTGCTTAATGAAAGAGATCTCTTTCATATATAAATAATATATAATAAGAGTTTTCATATATAAATAATAACAACTAACAGCTAAACTATAAGAGCTATGCATAGGCAACGTTTTTTAACTGTAGCACTCATTGTGATCACAGTTACACGTTGACAATATCCAGTACGAGCACAGTACCGTTCGTACGCTACAAGTTTTTCATTGTAACTTCGTAGTTTTATTGTCGTACATTAAGCATAGGAGGCTCAAAACCGCCAGTTCCGTTTATCTGAGTGGGCGTCCTCGCGGAGCGGGGCGAAGCCGCGGCTGCGAAGTGGGGGAGCGTGACGTCAGCGGCCAATGCCAGCGCGCGGGCCTAGGATGGCTTCGCGTGGTTAAAGAAACGGGAGCC
Source organism: Dermacentor silvarum (assembly GCF_013339745.2). Lineage (NCBI taxonomy): Eukaryota > Metazoa > Arthropoda > Arachnida > Ixodida > Ixodidae > Dermacentor > Dermacentor silvarum. The sequence goes on along the minus strand of NC_051154.1, from coordinate 346,753,554 downwards.
GATGCGCGCCTTGTGTAAAAGGATGACGTCGCGTGGGAAACAAAACATGAAGACGCTGGCTCGCGCTCTCGGCTACTACGCCACATCGTTATTCTTGTAGGTGGCGTCGTGAGTCTTCATACGCGGTGATTCGCATGTCGTAAACAACCAGCGTAGTGGTTGCCGCGTTGGAGCGGAGCGTTACGCCCGTATTCAAGAACGTTCCTCTAGTCAACACACCACCACCACTCAAGAGAGAAGATGGCACCGCCATCCCTCCACAGAAGTGGTCACTGAGCTTCGTGATCATTCACGGGAATTCTTGAGAATAGTCGTGTCTTTATCAGTCGAGAGGCGGCGCTGTGCTCAACAAGGTGGAGTGAAGTAAGAGCTTTGAGTCGAGGGCTGTTTGAGAATACGGGAGTTAGTCCTCCAAAGCAAACGAAGGTGTCTCAGCCGAACACAAAGAATCTTCTTAAGGAAATCAAGGTGTCCCAACAGAACTCCAAAGACGGACCCGTGCTTACGCATTTATAAAGAACCTGCAAAAGATCATCCCAAATTTGATTTTAAGAAACAATACAGGCTAGATGTACCGGGTGTTCAAAATTAAGCTTTATGGCTTTCTTAAAATTATGCACTGGGAGGCACATGCAGACCACCTGCGCAAATAAGTTATTTGGCCAGGGGGACACAAAGTGAAATGATAATTATCGCTGTCAGTAGCCCAATTAACCAAAATTGAATAATTAACTTTTTATTGACTGCAGTAAGGGTGTATGTTTGTATTGAAAAGTTAGAGGCAGTCGTATTTCTACACAGTTTCACTTGGAAGAATTCTTCTAGCGTGTCTGTGCTCCGAGAAATCCAACTCCAAATTTTAATTGTCGTTCGCACGATTACGCATACAAGAGAGTGAGGATCGGCGCAAAGCTCTTCCTGATGTGACGCGGCTCTTGCGTGCGGCGTTTAGTCTGACAACGGGGCGGAGGCATTGGCAAACATAATAACTGTCCACCTTCCCCTCACGGCTGGCGAAATGAAAAAAAAATCTAAGAACCAGTAACCGCTGTCGTAACACGCGACCGCGCAGCCTGTAAAGCTGGCGGCAGCTGCCATGCCGAGATAATGGCGCGAGCGGAGAAGCCGGAGGGCAGTACGCGTGCGTAAGGGTGACTAGACGACCGGGCATGGTCCTTGTCTGGGCTACGCAAATAAAGTGACTGCTGATTTCCGAGTATTGTAAGTTTTATTGAAATCAAGAGCAACAACTGCACCATCAACAGCACAAACCTTTTTAGCCATGCTAACGAATATTTCATACTGCCGCTTTAAGTTTGGTGTTGTCATGCACAAATCTCATTACAACACTTCACCCATCAAGATGTCAATGCCCTAAAAATGTCCAAAATGCCTCCCTTCCACAGCAACGCAAAGCATAAACCGCTCTCACGTCGACTCGATTATTCTGCGCAGTACGACAATTGAAATTTGGAGTCGGATATCTCGGAGCACGGACACGCTAGAATAATTCTTCCGACTGATACTGTGTAGAAACTCGACTGTCTCTAAGTTTTCAATACAAACATACCCACTTACTGCAGTCAACAAAAAATAATTGTTCAATTTTAGTTAATTGGGCTGCTCACAACGATAATTATCATCTCACTTTGTGCCCCCCTAGCCACATAACTTATTTGCACAGGTGGTCTTCGCGTGCCTCCCAGTGCCTAATTTTAAGAAAACCATAAAGCTTAGTTTTGAACACCCTGTATTATCAGGCGCAGGCGCCAAGCACATGGCTGTATTGGGTAACGTCCTTTTCCTATAAGCTCGGAGAAACCGATACCTGGCTTCGCTACAGGTCTTCTTCCTCTTTCTGGGGTTTTACACGCCAAAACTATAGCTCTGATTATGAGGCACGCCGTAGTGGAAGGCTCCGGATTAATTTTGACCACCTGGGGTTCTTTAACCTGCACTACAACGCCAGAACACGGGCGTTTTTGCATTTCGCCTCCATCGAAATGCGGCCGCGGCGGCCGGGATTTGATCCCGCGATCTCGTGCTCAACGGCTGAGCTGACTGAGCCACCACGGAAGGCTACAGGTGTTGCTCTAGCCGTATAAAACGCGGGTTTATTGTGAGCAAAAACGGTAAATTTCGGTAAATAAGAAAGGCTACTATCATCATCATCATCATCGACAGAAGCTGACCCCCCCCTCAGAAAAAACCTGGATCCGCCCCTGGGCATAGGTAACAAAGTATAGATACAGAAGTTTTAAGGAATAGGCAAAAAATTAAGGCGATGCAAGTAAAATGCTGGAACGATAGACATGTATAGCATAGGTGGCTATTTGTTACCACCCTGCTGCAAAGGGGACGGCAATAAATCATCATCATCATCGTGCAGGCTTCAACTCGTATGGCATGGCACAAGTGACTGACTTTTTTTTTTTTAATAATGTGGGTTCAGCGTACATTTCATATTACATAAGAGCTGGTTTTCCGTCGTCGCCTTCTCCAAATTCAGAATTCACCACATCAATTCCTCAAAGTACAATGGCTTTGCGGAGAAATGCATGGGCTTTCCAGTTAGGTTCTTAACAAAACGTCGCTTTTTGCATTGAAGCACAAAATTAACTGGAACGCCTATGCATTTCTCCGCAAAGTTCGGGAATTATTATCTCGAAACTGATGTCATCCCGAGAATTCGTTCCAAGTGGATCCGCCTTGCGAACTTCACGGCTACAATTTGTAAATTGCAATATGGGCCATCAGGTAATTAGTTAAAGACTTAATAGTAAATTTGAGTTAATTATTCGATTATGCATTTTAATTTTTTGTGCAAGTAATGTCCGCCTCTGCGAGTAGACCAGCTCATTGACTAGAATTGGGTTATCTGCCACAGGCCACCTTAAATAAGTTTTGAAAGTGTTCGCTGAAATACCCTGTGTGTGTGTGTGTGTGTGGGGGGGGGGGGGGGGGTGCGTGCGTGCGTGCATTTTCGTCGACGAATACCTTAACATCGGATGGCGTTTTTAAAATCGCATAAATTGTTTTTACTTCCTGCGGCGTCATCCCCCGACACGGCTATTGCGACGTTGGGGTTAAACCAACGATCCAACAGTTAATTAACCAATATTAGTTAATTAGCGAACGAACTGCGACAGCTGCTCGTCTGCGTAGTGCCCGTCGTGATGAAAGAACGAATAGTGCAGAAACCATCGCATCGGTTAGATCGTATTTTAAAGAAAATCAGTTTCCCTTAGAATAGATCACCCCGGTATAGCACGCACAAGGAAAGAAAACACTTTCTGACGGCTTCTGAAACAACAACTTGCCTACCTAACATGCAGAGCGCCTCGAAAGAATCAAGCCACTACTTAGAAACCTTGTGAACGTTCTACATGCACCTGTTTCATCCCTTTCCTTTGTCGTTCCGGCTTCTCCCAAAAGTGCAAACGACTTTATTTATTTATTTATTTATTTATTTATTTATTTATTTATTTATTTATTTATTTATTTATTTATTTATTTATTTATTTATTTATTTATTTATTTATTTATTTATTTATATAAATAGTGCATAACTATTATGAGTAACACTGAGAACAAGGTGAGAGCAGGCGCCAACGTTTCGACAAGTGGATTGTCTGCAGGCACCTTCAAGGTGATTTTAAATTAAAAGCACCGCAAATAGCTACACACACGAAGTGAAAGTAGCTTTACTCGCACTAGCTCCGGTGTAATTTGTATGCTTGAGTGTTTCTTCTGTAAGAAGCAATACATCGGCGAAACGGGACAATCAATGAACATCAGGTTAAACGAACATCGCGCGGACACAGCTAAAAAGCTCCCCAAAGCCGTCGCCGAGCATTTCAACCAACCAGGTCTTAACTTTGATAAACTTAAATTCTACATACTACAGTCAAATTTCCGTTCTGCGCGAGACAGAAAATATAGAGAATCGTACCTCATTCTTAAGTTCAAGACATTGGGTTTCAAAGGGAGCTTTAGAATCTGTTCGCTTTGCTAAACTTCAAAGCATAGGCAACAGCACTTAGTTATTCTTCATTGAGTTGCTTAGTTTCTTTTTTTTTTTCATTATTCGATTGTCAATAATATTCCAACCTCCCTTTGCTTTCACTTATTCCTTTCGTTCTTTTATTTACATATCTGCTCCCCTCCCCGTTACCTTTTCTTCTTTTTTTATCACGAGCACCATTTTTCTGCCGCAACCATTATTCCCTCTGTCAGACATGATAGTTCATTGACCTCCAGCGGAGCAGATACCGAACCCCCTCCCCTGCGTCCTGGCCCCTTCCACGAAAAGAGGAGCCTACAATGACACGTCAACCGGCTAACAAATGGCGCTGCCTCAAATTCCTCATAATGGCAAAGCCTTTAGCGCAATTCAAAAAAAAAAAAAAAGACAGGGACGTGACAGAGACACAGGACAGCGCTAACTTTCAACTCTTGCGCTGCCCTGTGTCTCTGTCGGGTCCCTGTCTTTTTTTTTTTTTTTTAATTGCGCTAAAGGCTTTGATCTTATGAGGATACCGTACCAACTAGGCCCAAGAATCAGCCTTGTTGAATCAAATTCCTTCACCGACTATCAGTAGTACATTATATTTCTTTTCAATTCTACACCCTCGCCGCTAACACACTCTCGCTCGTTACCTCACCCACCCGCCTTACCTTCTCTCCCCTTTAGAAGAACCCTACAGTCCCGAGGAGAGCATATGTCGCCTTGAAGAAGACAAGTCCACTTGTCGAACCGTTGGCTCCTGCTGTCACTGTGTTCTCGTGTTGTTCATCGTCTTCAATATCCATCTCCCGCATTCCCCGTTTTGTCCCTGTATAACTGTTACACAGTTTATAAAAGTCATTACGCGGTCCATCGCGACATACCCCGTGCGGGCGCACCCCCTCCCTTTCTAGAAATAATATCTGTGCAGCGTTGCTGGTCCTCCGATGCAGTGTGTTCGCTCGTGACATCGATCAGTGCAATGTCCAGCGAGACGGAATGTCCAATGGTGGACCTTCAGACTCGTTGAACATTTCGTCTAGCCGGTCATGTAACCCGTTTCGCATTTCGTGCAGCCGGTCAGGTGACCCGTTGCACATTTCGTATGTTTGGACCGTCAGTCTCGTTGGACATTCAGCCTTCGTGATGCAGTGACGACAGTGGAGTGAAATTTCTGGGAAACTTTCTGGGAGACCTGCGGGTGAGCAGCGACGCCCGTAATGTTTGTTTTGGCTGCCTGAAGGCATCGCACCATCTCCATAAAAAGAGGTAACTGCGAAAGAAAAAAAAATAATAAAGGACACACGTGTTGCGTAAAGCAGCAAAATTTATGACCTAATTACCCCTTCGTTCGATCGCAATATTCACGACGAGTAATACTTCACCGCAATATTGTATCTCTTGCAGCTGTGCACGCTAGATAAGAAATCGTTTCAATGGACTCCCAAGTCCCGGGGTAGCGTTGGCGAAGCTGTCTGTAGCTCAGGGGCGTATAAAAGAAAGAGGACGGAAGGACGCTGGGAACGTCCCCCCAACTCCCACCTATCCCGGAAATTTCTGTGTATCAGGGTACCAGGCATAAAACGACGTGCGACAACATTCTCACGTGCCTATAACTTAACCTAACACACACACACGCCTATGTGCGTGGGCATGCTTTCGCGTTTGCCGCTGGAAACAGTTAAGATGCTTTCGGTGTCTTGAACCGTTCGAAATGTCTTCGTTGTTCGAGCGATAGTTTGAAGAACTTGGCGTCGGTTCTGGCGGTGTGACAGAAATGTTCGTCCCGGAGGTTGCGCCGTAGGCTGAACGTAGCACTGTATTTTTGACCAATCACTTTCCCACATACCGCTATCGATGCTCGCAGATTGCATGATTCGATAAAAACGGACGTGATGAGAGAAATGGTTACAATTTATCACGCGAAAAAAAAAAAAAAAGCTTGGATCATCGAAAGATGACGGCGGCTGGCTTAAAACATGGTTTATGTCTTGCACGACGATTTCATGCATGCATGGCGTTCGTGAGCGAAGAAGAAAAAAGAAAGTGAGAACAAAGTGCACAAATTCCGGTAAACCATACAATCTTAAAAAATATATAGAGATACATAATGTTCCTATCTATGTCACAGCGAATGATAAGTATATTTGTTCAGAAAAGTAAATTCCTGATGAGATAAACAAAGCGATATAGCTGATACTCACTTGGTGGCGCAGTGAATTATTTCAGCTGCTTTGATTATCTCTGTAGCGGTTCTGTCGCTGGCTTTATCTACAACCGCGCTGCATGCGAACCAGAGTTCCTTGGAAGTTCTACAGCCGCGTGATCTCTCACTCACGTTTCAGTGTTGGCAAGCTCAAGCAACCATGTCGTCGAGGCAGTGTCCGGCCTGGCGAGCGTATACATTCCGCGTACGAGCGGGATTTCGTACATGATGGCTTGTGCACGCGCGAAGCAAGTCGTTCAACGCTTAGTCTGCTGACAGCCGCGTGCCTCTTGGACGCAGATAATTGAGCCCAGCAACTCATTGCTTATAACCAATCCTCCCGGACCTTGCTGACCGTGCCCTGCGGCTGCTGTTCTGCCGAACAGCTCATGCACAGAAAATAAAAGAATTACGCGTCCGATAGTGGGTATCGAACCTTGGTCACTCAGTATTGGGGGCGAGGAGTTATGGAGTCGCCATTAGGGTGCCTCGATGCCAGCGCCGCCGTTCAGGGTGGAGACAACCCCGCTGGCGCCGCCATATTGAATCACACGAGCTCAGACTCAGCTACGCTTGCGTTCATAAATAGTGTTACTCGCGGCACACTTCCAAGTGCTTTGCCTTGATGAGGATTTTTTTTATCGGTATCGCATCTGCACATCTTTATAACCAATAGCCGTTAACTCGTCGAAGGTCGAAGACGTAAATGTATGGCGCCGGGAACATGCCCCAAGTTGCCTAATTCAATCACATTTAATATGCCGTGTGTATGTTTAAAATACGCACTATTTTTTTGCGCTTCGATGCTTGGTATATAAGGTTTGCGACCCCCGTGTGTGGAAGTTTTTCTTTTTCGCTGTTGTATATTGGTTTACACGCCACGCCTCCTTTACCGTATAGCCAGCCACTCGCGCACGGCGGTTAGTTTCCCTTGCGTTGCGCGTGCTCTTCGCGTTCGTTCAATTATTTGACGATATCTACGCGCAATTTTGCTTTTTTGCCCACAAAACTGTGTGCTGACAGGATTAAGCTGGTGTAAAAATAACTGCGATGTGAAAATAAGGTTTACTTAGTGCTGTAGAGAAAAATGTAACGTAACTTGTCTGTGTCAATCTTGCGTAGTACACATAAGAAACCAAACCATGCACAAAATACATTTACTTAGTAATGTCTAGTACAGTCAATCATCAAACATGAAAAATTATATGTACTGTGTGGCGCCTGAAGGTTATGTTGAAAGACGAGATTAAAAAAAAATTCACAAGGTAGGCTCGACACACACAATTCGGGATAGGGAGAGTTTTTTTTTTTTTTTTCATTACATGGGGGGGGGGGGGGGTTCAAGTGAGTACATCAACATAATTGCACACAATATAAATTGAAAACAAGAATACAAACAAGAAAAGGCAACCTCGGGTATTATTAATCAAGATATCCAGCCAGAATACATCAGCTTCAGCCAAACACATCGATGGCGAGTACAGAACATTCTATAAATAACCATTAAAACACTGCATCAATCACACATGGCGAACCATGGCGGCCCGAAAAGTTGTTTGCATTTGCATTTATTATTGTAACTATATAAAACTGCAAGATGATGCAACGACAAAAGGCAATGAGTGTCTCACAGAGGTCTCGGATTCCGCCAAGTATAAATAGCCGAAGTACAGCGGACATAAAAAATGCACATCTGTTACAGCCAATTTATAATTCAACAAAGAATTGTACTTGGTTTTGAAATCTACATCATAAGTGTATCTCTAGTTTAGGTAATAGCATTGTCGAGGGTCTACGCAACGAAGTACAATAAACATATACTATACTTGCAATATCCAGTAGAAAAAAAAAAGACAGCAGATGTGTGCGACCTTCGAGAATTATAACCCGGTTTCCAGGGAAGCTGTTTCTTTCGAACTGTTGCGATAAAACTTTCAATTTCTTGTAATTACATCGCATACATTAAATAGTTGCCCGTATATGACTGTTCCGTTGAAACTTTCGTCCGCGTGTAATGCTTTGGAGCACTTCTTGTTGGGAATTTTTAAAAGCCAGTATTCATCAACACACATGTTACTTCGCCATAACATTTACCATGGTGTCCTCCCTCCGTCCATTTCTGCCTCCCCCCGTTTCCTCACTCAATTTCCGTTAGATTTGATATCGGTTGAGTTCACAGTTCTTCGAGAGCAATAGGATAAATTCTTTGTTCGCAGAACACCTTCATAAGCTCCGGATCGCTTGCATGCTTAATTTACTGCAAATGTCATACTTAGACCCCTGTCTATACCTACAAGTTTACCTACATATTGTCCAATAACGTACGCGTCATTTATTTTTGCTAAGTATAAACAAAATGTCTTGTTTAGTTCACCGAGGACATCGCTGAAACCAAGTCTGAACGTATTATGTCGCCTGAAAATAGAGCCAGAAAAAAGACGGCTCAATAACTATTTCCAACGCTTCTAACTGGACCAGGATGTTAACAATTTTGTCGCACCTTGCAGTTGCCATGCCCCCCTCCATTTTCCACAAAATATAAACCTGTTGTGACCTACAGCTATGTCGGGACAGTGGGAAGCATAGCTGATGGGTGTCATTCATGCGCTCTAACACTTGAATAAGAAATGTTTTACAAAGGCTGTGTTTGGTGTTTAACTTCGCACAGAGAGTTTTCATAGCATACCAGGAATCTTCACTAAATTTTGTCTTGATGGCTTTTATAGTTTTCTACCAGGGCAGCCGGCTCAATTCTCCCCGCTCGTTAGACTAGCTCATAACACTCTAGAGTGCATGTACTAATTTATTGCGAAAGCCCCAATTGCCCATCTACTGTGAACTCCTCCTACACACCACCTATAACTTTGTCCTTACAGTCACCAAACATAATGAACTGCCGCCTTGAGTTCGGTGAGGACACCAGGCGAATCTTTACAATTGATGTAAAAAAATAAAATATGAGGGTACAGTAATTATTGGTAAGGCTTCTAATAAGCCAGAGACGTTAAAACGCAACGCATTGCACTTAAAACTGTCTATTAATTCTTCAATGTATAAAATATCTGAAACGCAGAGTTCTTTTAGACATTGGAAACCTAGCAGCAGCATGATACTTTCAAACCTTGGTTACAATTTTTTAATCTGTATTTGATCAACAAGCATTTACTGTGGTGTCCGGCCTATCGCCACCGTCCTTAATGCGCAGCGCGCAAAACGAATAAAAGGCGTGCGCCGCAATCTGCGCGTTGGCTATCTCGACCAGCCACGCACCGAGGAACAGTGGCAATAAGTCGCTTCGCGCCCCTGGAAACTTGTCTGCTCCTTCGCATGAACCACGCAATACACATTTACCATCGCACATAAACTGGGCGTTTTGTTTCACTTATATTCGCAAAATTTCATCTCAAT